>NC_135661.1:72634158-72704158 GCF_964188315.1 Podarcis muralis | reverse complement strand
GGTCTTGAAAGACCTACATTGGTTCCCAGTATGTTTCTGAGCACAATTCAAAGTGTTGGTGCCGACCTTTAAAGCCCTAAACGGCCTTGGCCCAGTATACCTGAAGGAGCGTCTCCACCCCATCATTCAGCCCGGACACAGAGGTCCAGCGCCAAGGGCCTTCTGGTGGTTGCCTCGCTGCGAGAAGTGAGGTTACAGGGAACCAGGCAGAGGGCCTTCTCAGTAGTGGTGCCCACCCTGTGGAACGCTCTCCCATCAGATGTCAAGGAAATAAACAACTATCTGACTTTTAAAAGACATCTGAAGGCAGCCCTGTTTAGGGAAGTGCTAAATGTTTAATGCTGTAGTCTGTTTTTAACATTCGGTTGGGAGCTGTCCAGAGTGGCTGGGGAAACCCAGCCAGATGGGTGGGGTATAAATAATAAATTATTATTACTACTACTACTACTTCAAAGCACAAAGCACACAGCCTGCTAAGAATACAAGTAGAGCCCTTCCAGAGTCCAGCATCCCTTTCCCACTAGTGAGCAAGCAGATGTTTCCGGAAAACACACAAGCCTCCAGTATTCAAAAGTGCAAGTGGGGCATACAATAAAATGTTGCAGGGTGGAGTGCTGGGATAGCTTAGTCATTAGAGCATGAGACTCTTAATCTCTGGGTCATGGGTTTGAGCACCAAGGTGGGCAAAAGATTCCTACATTGTAGGGGGTTGGACTAGATGACCCTTGTGGTCCCCACCAGTTCTACAAGTCTACGATTCTGTGCTCTTCAGGGTGTCTGGCCTGCCAGCCATGCACTTTCCCAATATATCCCATTCCCCCTACCAACCTGGTTTTCCATTTTTCTCCCCACTCCATTAGTTGGCGAAGTCTGGGCCCTCTTTTTTAATGCTCAGTCCTCCCTGGGTTGTTGGAGGGTTTCGCTGACCACCAAGAACTGGCACTCAGGTATACATAGGCTGCAACATGGCCTCTGAACATGGAGGCTACATTGCTCCTCTCATGGTACCAATTTGTTCTACCCTCCATGAATTTTTGCCTAACTCTTCTAAAAGGCCATCTAAGCTAGCAGCCATCCTTGCATACTGATAATTAACCAAGACTTGAGCACTGCAATGCGCTCTTTGTGGGGTTACCCTTGGGTCTGGTCTGGAACCTCCAGCTGGTGCAAAATGCAGCAACAAGACGGTTGATGGGGACAGACTACCTACCACCAGCACATGCTTCAAGCTTACACTGGCTGCCCATGTGTTACTGGGACAAGTTCAGGGTTGCTGTATTAATTTGCAGGGCCCTTAACAACTTGGGTGAAGCCTATCTTAAGGACCGCCTGATCCCTTATATCCTGGCCTGACCACTGAGATCCTTCGGGGAGTCCCTGTTGGGGTCCCCCATAACTTAACTACTAGAAGCCCTGAATTCAGTGTTGAGGGCCCAAGTCCATTATATAATAATGCTCATAATACCAATAACTCCCACGGGCACCTTTCTTACACTTTGCACACATGACAAAAGACTTCCTTGTTCCAGCAGGCATGTTGAAGTCGGGATTGCCTTTATGGCAAACTTTAATGTTTTGTTGTCCCATTTTCTATGGATTGTTTTTATGCACACGGCACTTAGAAACGCAAACAATGACTTAAATAAATAAATGTGCCGTGTCTGTTAATTTCAGCAGTCTAAACCAGTGATTGCCAACCTTGGATCTCCAGCTGTTGCTGGACTACAACTCCCATGATCCCTAGCTAGCCGGATGGTCAGGGATGATGGGAACTGTAGTCCAAAAACAACTGGAGGCCCATGGTTGAGAGACACTGGTTTAAACCATCCGTTGTGTCCTTGATCAATTTCATCAGGCACCCACGGCCAAGTTCTAGTAGGATGAGAGAGAAGATCTCTCTCCACCCTTTCCGTACCATTCAAAACTCAGTAATAATTTGTCTTCCCCCAGCCCCACCTCCCTTAGACTGGTCACTGATAGGACAGGAGGGTTTGGGCTGTTTGCCAGAGGTGGGGGTCTTCCCTTGAGCTTAAAAAAATATAATTGTGCCAATCTCATTGTTTCCCTGAGCCTGCAGATTATGCCCCTGAAATTAGGCCTGTGAGGGAATGGCCCTCACAGCCTGAACGATAAAGAGAAGACAAGAGGAGGTGCTGTCATGGATCTCCACTGTCTTGCCTCGCCTGGTCCAAAGGGACCTAAAGAACTCAAGCCAGAACAAGGAGGGCATTTTCTATAGGCTGCTCATCTTTCCCCCTTCATCTCCCTCCAGGCCACAAGCAGTGAGTCTCCAGCTACATCCCACACTGAGCACAGTGAGATCCTGGAGGATGACGAAGGGAGCCAAGAGCTGAAGGTGAGCTCAGCTGGGACTTTGGGAGGCTGACCGCTCTGCCTACCGTACAAGAGCCCTACGTCAGGGTTGGCCAGCCAGTGGCTTCCAGATGTTCTTGGCTCCATCTCCCATCATCATCCCTGACTGTTGGCCAGGCTGGCAGGGGCTGATAACATCTGGAGTCCAAACATCTGGAGGGCCACAGGTTTACCACCACTGCCCTAAGTATACCTTTCTGAACCTCTGGAAGACCAAAGAGTCACACAAACATTTAACAGTGCCTTCCTAATCCATACCAAAAGCCTGTCCCATTTTCTAGTTATCTGTCTCCTCCAATAAGGGCATGGGACTAACAGCCATCTCCTCCTCCTTTACAAAAAATGTTTTATCATTTAAAATACTTCTTCACCACCACCAAAGATTTCAAAACATAAATGCAACATAAAAACCAAGAAATAAACAATAGATTGTTAAATAAACAAATAAAATATTGTTATATTCAGCCAAGTGGAGGCAGGCTGAAACCGTTTTTAAAAGAAGTGAGAAACGAAGTAAGGCAAAATGTCACCTAAAATGCACAGGACTTGACAAGATTGTAATACGGGCACCAAATGTGCCTATTTGGAGAGGGCATTCCAGAGTGTGGGTGCCACTGCAGAAAAGGCCCTCTTATTTTTTGTAAATACATAAGGCAGCTCAGTTAAAGGCAGGTCCCAGTAGCTGAAATTCAGCTCCTCAGGTGTAGAAAGGGACAGGACAGTAGCTCTCTTGGGTGCTATGGTTAAGCAACAAAATCACATCAATGATTATTATGATTATTTGTCATAATTGTAAATGGCCCTTCCCCCCAAAGAACCCCTTGGCCATGTACAACAAAGGATAAATGACAGAACTGCACCAATGATTTTAAAAACGTAGTTAAAATTTGGTGGCAAAACCCAGTTAAAAAAACAGTCATTTGACAATTGGCAATAATCCTAAATTGGTGATATACAGTTGTACCTTGGATCTCGAACGTCTTGGCTCCCAAACGATCGAAATCCAGAAGTGAGTTTTCCAGTTTTCAAACAATTTTCGGAAGCTCGACGTCCAGCGTGGCTTCTGCGGCTCTGGGAATCTTTAAGCCGCTCTGGAAATTTTTAGCTCTCTGAAGAATCTTCAATCAGCTCTTGACACCCTTAACAAACCGCAGTTTCCAGGATTCTTTGGGGGAAACCATGGCTGTTAAAAGGGGACTAACTCTGCTTGGAAGTGGTCAGAGGTGGTTTCAACCTGGGTCTCCTGAGTTCCAACCACTACGCCACACTGTCAATTCTCTCTCAGATTCTTTGCATATAATTTTTATTACATTTTCTGTTTTACCATTGAAAATACTCATTTTACATCCTTAAGATATCAATGACTTCCCTTCTTCTCTTTCCATGGTTCATTTTACATACCATAAATCCCTGCACATTTTACAAAAGCAATACCATTCAGTATTCCATTATTGCATCCATCAAAACTTATTTACACTGTTGAATTTATCTTAATGCTGCCAGCGTTTTCAGCTGTATACAATTCTTTCCCATATATTCAGATTCTTTGGGGCACATCTTGACATTTGCTTCCCTGCCATTCCAATGCAGATATATATTTTTTCCTCCGTAGGATCCCACCAATGGCTACTACAAGGTGCGCGCCCATGAGGAACCAAGTTTGGTTAGCAGCTTCTCAGAGTATACGCCGGCCCCCCGCCCATTGTTCGGGGCGACCTCTCTGTACCCTTCCACGGGGCCAGTTCAGCCCAAGCTGTACGAATATGCTCACCGCTATACCCTGGGCACGCCCGGCTCCCGCTCAGCCTACGACCCCCATGAGCGTCTTTTCCCCCAGGAGAACATCTACAGCGGGACGGCCTACCTCACCGCACCCTATAGCCGGGCCTTCACCAGCTATGTCAAACCAAGCAGCTACGAGAAAGCGGAGAGCGGCTACGGGCAGTCGGACCAGGCCAGCAAAGTCTCGGGTTGCTCTCGCTTCTCCTACACGTCTTTGTCCCAACAATCTGACTATGGGCGCCCCGCTCACCAGCGCATGCAGACCCACGTATGACTCGTGCCCGTCCCCTGCCAAATGCCGGTCACCTCCAGAGAAAGAGAAAAGGGAACGGACTCCACTCACTTGTGGCTAACGGACTCGGAACTGCCAGGGTGATAGACTTGCGACCCTCGCTTTCTTCCTGAGGATGCCCAATTCTCCTTGTGTGTATATCAGTGGGGTGGGGTGGGGACAGCGGCAGGTAGCTGGCTCGGCAGCCAAGATGGCCGACAGCCCTCTCGCCATCTTCTGACAGGGACCAAGCCCATCTCCCTCGGGCAGCAAGGAAACCAACATCCTGCCTGCCTTCGCGCCAGGACGTGAAGAGTGGGTTTGAAAATGGCGGAAAGCATACTGCCTTGGCCGAGACAGAGGACAGACTTTCTGGCGAATCTGTCTTTGCTTGTAAGAATCCAGATTCAAAATGGCGGGCACGGCTGTCTGTCAGACAAAAGCATTGGCGTAAGAAGCTAGTGGGTGCTGAAAACGGTGCGCAGTATGGTGCCAGGACAGTGACGGGACTACGTAATGCTTGTTCTCTCTCCTCACCCTGAAACAGAGCTGCCCCGAGGGCAAATCCCCTGCTGTCAAGGCAAGATTCTCCACCAGCCGCATGATTCTGGGAAATCTCCAAGCATGGGTCCCTCCCTAGTGCTTGCCTTTTAATTTTTTCCTGGCTTGATGCTGTGGTTTAAATCATTCCCTCTGCCCCCCTTTTTAGCTGGGGTGTCTCCTAGACTCCCGCCCATCCCCTTTAATTAAAGACAAGCAAATAAACCAGGCACTGCGCTTCGAACAGGACGGCACCTGCACTGCACCGGACCGACAGGGAGGTGGCGATAGTGCTCAACGTTTATGCCGTTTTAAGACTTGCCAGGACTCTCTTTAGACACATTTAAAATGACAGGATGATGCTGAGGATTAAAATCCAATTATTAAAAAAGCCAAGGATGGGATGTGGGAGGATATAGGAAGCCAAAAGCCAATGGGATCTGTTGATTTCATTTGTGGGATTCTTTTTCTTTTCTTTTTAATAAGTTATTCCTTGTTATTACTTTTTGCCTTAAGTGTATTTCTCTGCTATTGGTGGTTCTGACATTTTTGTTTCGATCTTTCCAGAATCACTTGGGAGTGGTTTAGGTTTTTTTTGGGGGGGGGGGGTCTTTCCCCCTGTTTTGTTTGTTTTTGCATTTTTTTATTATTAGACTGGGATTTCACACTAGCACACAACGGTCACGCCTGTTTGAGTGCGTTGCGTAAGACGAGGGGGAGTTGTAAATGTATTGCCTACTTCAGAATTCAAATATTTATATTTAATTTAAAAAGCAGGATGGAGTTATGCTTTTGTTATTTTAGCCTTAGAATGCTAGGCAGCGGGACAGAGCACAGATACACACCAGGGGAATTCTGGGAACAGAGGAAGCTGCCTTGTACCAGATCAGACTGACTGGTAGGGAAAAATGTATCTTACCCATACACATTCCAGCATATATTTGCAACCTATGAGATCTGGAGCCTTTCCTTTTAAAACTCAAAATCTGAAGGAAAAGATGGGGAACCGTTGGCCCTCCAGATGTTGATGGTGTTAAGTTGTGGGTGAACATATCAGACGACACAGCGATTCTTCAAACAGCTCTTGCTTATTCACAGGCCAGAACAGAACTGGACTGAAGGGTTCAGTCCGCCTGCTTATATAGAGCTCCAATACAACGTAACTGTAACAATTTTCTAAAACTATCCAATCACTGAACGTCACTTTCGATCCCTTATTTGCATAACTATCTACAGTATCCCCCTGCTGGCCCAGGGTGAGAACTTCAGAACATAACAGATGGACTATAATTAAAGGTCACAGGTTGCCCACCTCTGCCTTAGATGCTCCAAAAGCGGTACCCAATACTCTCTTCTGCACTTCCAGGGAACTGAAGCAGAGCCACAGCTCTGACCCAATGCAACAGTGAACAGGACTCCTGCACATTTGACCCTTTTACAGAAGAACAGATTTCAGCAGCATTGGTAAAATCCCCTGTTGTGCAATAAACACTGAAGGTGCTGAACCCCTTTTCTCCTCCACAGTGGGGGCTTCCCCCTAGGATTTCTGACATAGCACAACACCCTTTGGGGAGAGACAGCATCTCAGGTTCCAGCCCTGGCATCTACTGCTACAAAAACCAAGTAGCAGGCGGGTATGCAAAGGCCAGGTAAAGGGGTTTTTAAAAAGGTAAAGGTACCCCTGACCGTTAGGTCCAGTTGCAGACAACTGGGGTTGTGCACTCATCTCGCTCTATAGGCCGAGGGAGCCGGTGTTTGCCCACAGACAGCTTCCAGGTCATGTAGCCAGCATGACTTAGCTGCTTCTGGCAAACCAGAGCAGTGCACGGAAACGCCGTTTACCTTCCCACCGGAGTGGTACCTATTTATCTACTTGCACTTTGATGTGCTTTCGAACAGGAGCTGGGACTGAGCAACGGGAGCTCACCCCTTCACAGGGATTCGAACTGCTGACCTTCTGATCGGAAAGCCCTAGGCTCTGTGGTTTAGACCACAGCGCCACCCCTGTGAGAAGTAATTTGCACTTCTCAAACCGTTAAACAACCCGAAATGCATCCTTCAAAATCCGTGCGTCTCCAAATTTTGCAATGCAGTTTCCCCACCAAATCATGTGAACAGAAATCATATATCAGGGGAAAGTTTGCAGGCAGAATGCACAGATTAGGGGAAACTACATATGAAAAATGCATTACGTTAGGAGAAGTTGCTTCTGTATATTAATCAAAACTGCATACAAATGTGTTTATTAGGAGAAATCCGCTGAGAAATTTTCCTAAGGATTTGGGAGGGGGGGGAGCGTTTTCACAAGTTACTACAGAATTGTGACAAACTGAATTTAAGACTGGAAAAAAGAGAAATTGAGCCTCGTCTATCCCCAAGTTACACCGGATGAGAAGTGCTTTATTTTGGGGGAAGGGGTGCCGTTCGGTGGCAGCACACAAGCACTGCATGCAGAAGACCTCAGGTGCAATAGTTGGTTGCAGGTGAAGGACGCATGCTGGAGACTCCAGTCAGAGTGGATAATACCAGACGAACAGACAGTTTTACTTGATGTATAAGACAGGTTCCTATGTTACAGACACACAACACAGTGAGCGAAAGAGATTTGCTTGCTACACCAAACCCTTCCTGTTTCAGCATTTCTTTTTCCACTTCAGCGATATTTCACAGGTTTTCCGCTGCGGCATTGCTGCTTTTGAAACCAGATGGGTGGGCGGGTATCTCACCGGCTGGGGGGCGGGAAATGACTGTGTGTGTGAAATCAGTGAAGATCTCTACTTCTCATGAGTGTTACATTAGCCACATGCTTGTGTTGTTTAAAGAGCATTGTCATTTTTATCCTTACTATCTTTTAAATTGTCTGCTAAAAGTAGTGCTCCTCTTTGCTGCTGGTCTATAACTTGCAGGGAATAGCAGCCTTTCCCACCACCACCTCCCCCCGCACACAGAAATGTGTGGTGCTGTGGCAGGGAGTGTGAGATAGCTTTGGTAAAACAGCATCTCAAATGGGTGTCATGGAAGATATTGTTAGCAAGAGGTACTAGCATTGATGGGACGCGGGTGGCGCTGTGGGTAAAAGCCTCAGCGCCTAGGGCTTGCCGATCGAAAGGTCGGCGGTTCGAATCCCCGTGGCGGGGTGTGCTCCCGTTGTTCGGTCCCAGCGCCTGCCAACCTAGCAGTTCGAAAGCACGTCAAAGTGCAAGTAGATAAATAGGGACCGCTTACTAGCGGGAAGGTAAATGGCATTTCCGTGTGCGGCTCTGGCTCGCCAGAGCAGCGATGTCACGCTGGCCACGTGACCCGGAAGTGTCTCCGGACAGCGCTGGCTCCCGGCCTCTTGAGTGAGATGGGCACACAACCCTAGAGTCTGTCAAGACTGGCCCGTATGGGCAGGGGTACCTTTACCTTTACCTTTACTAGCATTGATAGTGTTCCTCACTGCCAGATAGTGTTCCTCAATGCCAGAGGCAGTACCCTTATGAATACAGTTGGTGGGGAGAGTGTTGTTCTGCTAAGGTCCTGTTTGCAGGCTCCTGTTATTATTGTCCTTGATAATGATGATGATTTACTTGCACTTCAGGTTAAATGAACCTTGAGTCCCTTCCAACTCTACAATTCTATGATTTTATAATGTATGTACACACACTGGTGAGCACATGAGGTTCCCAACTGTCCAGAAAAACAGCAGCCTGGCCTTTTCCTTTGTCGTTTAACAGCAGCTTGAAGTACAGAAATAAGCAAGAACATTCCGCAACCCGGAGATAACAAGCGATATCACTTGCTAATTCGTGGTACATAATCATTATTTATTTTTGTTGCCAGTCTTCTTAACCTTGTGCCAGCTGGGTGCATTGTGCCTTCAAGGTTAGAAGAGGGCAGCTCCCTGCCCCAAGGAGCCTACCATCTAACATTGCACAAAGGGCAAACAGGGGGAAAGGAAGTACCAGAAGCAGAGTAAACAGAAAAGCAATAGGCGATTATTTCCATTACATCAGCTTAGACAAGTTGAGTTACAGTAAGGTATGGAAACTAGGAGGCTTGTCTATTGTTCCTCTTATTTTTCCTTTTGTTATGCGAGGAAGTCCTGTAGCTGAGTAGGAGAGCATCTCCTTTGCATGCAGAAGGCTCAAGCCAAAGCAGCTTTGTGTAGGGCTGGGGAGGAAGGACTCCTAATCTGAAATCCTGGAGAGCAGCTGCCAGTCCGTGTGGACAATACTGAGCGAGATGGACCAATGGTCTGAGTCAGGAATATAGAAAGCTGACTGTTTTGTTGTTGAAGTTTACATCCTACCCTTTCAACTCCCAAGAGTTCTCAGGAGGGCAAACAAATTAAACGAATAAAAACCAAACCCACACAATAATAAAAATGCACAAAACCGAAGCAGCACCCAAAGCCAATCAAAATTTGTGAACCTTACTCCACTGTTTAAAAAATGCAGACCACAAAAGCTGCAGCTTGAAAGCTCAGCTACACAGACCAGTTG
Source organism: Podarcis muralis (assembly GCF_964188315.1). Classification (NCBI taxonomy): domain Eukaryota; kingdom Metazoa; phylum Chordata; class Lepidosauria; order Squamata; family Lacertidae; genus Podarcis; species Podarcis muralis. Next base: position 72,694,708 of record NC_135661.1, on the reverse strand, counting down.
CGCAAGTTGCCCACTCTGCAGCCATGTGTTTGAGATGCTACGAGGCGTGATATAATCCTAAATCTTAGGCAAGTCAGCTTCCCTCCACCAGCTGGCTTTGACTGCCTAGTAAAAAACACAAGCCCCGCAACCGAGACCGACCCATTCTGTAAGCTTATAGGAAGCAGAATTTGCTCTACACAACCTATGCAAGTTACAAAAAAATAATATACATTTATTATTATAAATGCTATTGATTTATTCGACCACTTGCTGTTAGATACCGCATGGGCAAATGCACAGGCAGGACTTTTTCATCTGACCAGCAGACGCAGCACATAGCTGTGGCAAATAAGTTTCCAACACTTGCTGTGTGCCTTTGGCACGCGCAGTTGCTGTGTGTTACTTAAGTCCAGGAGCTCTCGTGTAGCTCTTTTTAGAAAGTAGCAAACACCAGCAAAACTACCTCCCTGCCTGAGATGCACATAACCACTCTCCCATTTTGAGGGCCCTCTATTTTCATTCCTATGATAACGCTTTAAAAGAAAAAGTGGTATGTTCCCCGCAGCACCACCAGGTTGCCAGCATTCTCCGCACAAGGGTGCCTCTGCAGAGTTGTAACCCACAACAAGGAAAACTTCACCTTATTTTTATTTCTTATCTGGCAAGGAGGTGGGGGAGGTGTTGTTGCTGTTGTTGTTAAGGCACTGGATTCCTGCCAGATAAGAAGTTGGCAAACTTGCACTCCGATCTTCTTTGATTCCCCTCCCATCCATTATAAACAGGGGACAGGATATTGCTCGCTCTACTCCCACGGGCACAAATGTCGCACAGAGAGAAAAGTGCAGCATTTATCATCTGGAAAGATCCTGGTTTGCCCCTGGAGGGCTTCTTCCACAACAGCTGGCAGACTTCACTCATCCTACTGGGGGCACATCATGCAATATCAAGCCATCATCAGTAGAGGTCTGCCAGTGGTGTCTCTAGAGCAGGGGTAGGCAACCTAAGGCCCAGGGGCCGGATGCGGCCCATTCGCCTTCTCAATCCGGCCCATGGACGGTCCGGGAATCAGCGTGTTTGTACATGAGTAGAATGTGTACTTTTATTTAAAATGCATCTCTGGGTTATTTGTGGGGCATAGGAATTTGTTCATATATTTTTTTCAAAATATAGTCCAGCCCCCCACATGGTCCGAGGCAGGCATGGCCAAACTCGGCCCTCCAGATGTTTTGGGACTACAATTCCCATCATCCCTGACCACTGATCCTGTTAGCTAGGGATGATAGGAGTTGTAGTCCCAAAACATCTGGAGGGCAGAGTTTGGCCATACCTGGTCTGATGGATGGTGGACCGGCCCACAGCTGAAAAAAGGTTGCTGACCCCTGCTCTAGAGCAGCAGGAAGGGCCAACAGGCAGCCTGGGAAGGAGGTCAGCAGGTTAATGTGACCTTCAGCAGTCCCACCATGTGTCCTCCGAGCGCTGGTATGTAGATGGCCCAGCCAAATTCTGCTGTAAGCAATGAATCACCATGGAAGTGTGTCATATAGATGGTTATCTCATGCATGTTCCAGGAAGCCAATGGATTGTGCCCAGCCTGCTTCTTGAAGGATCTAATGAAAAGCCCAATTGTTCCTCAAGTGCTCTTCTTACTTGATGACCTCACAGTCACCCAAGCCTGTGTTTCATAACCAAGCTCTTAGTGCAGGCGCTGGGGTGAACTTTCCTCAGCCTGAGGGCCACATTTCCTCGTGGGCAAGCTTCCAGGGGCCGCATACCCTCCAACATTTTCTCCAATGAAAATAGGGACATCCTATTCCATCATTATTATTATTATTATTATTATTATTATTATTATTATTATTATTCCCTACCCATTTGACTGGGTTGTTCCAGTCAAATGTTGGACGGCTTCCAACATATATAAAAATATAAGAAAACATGAAACATTAATAGACTTCCCTATACAGGGCTGCCTTTAAATGGCTCAGGGGTTAGATAACTCCATACCCTCCAACATTTATCCAATGAAAATAGGGACATCCTAATGCAAGACAGGACATTCTGAGATCAAATCAGAAACTGGAGCTTCTCCACCCCCATCATTCAGCCCAGACTGAGGTCCAGCGCTGAGGGCCTTCTGACAGTTCCCTCACTGCAAGAAGTGAGGTTACAGGGAACCAGACAGAGGGCCTTCTCAGTACTGGCATCTGCCCTGTGGAACGCCCTCCCACCAGATGTCAAGGAAATAAACAACTACAGTGGTGCCTCGCAAGACGAAAATAATCCGTTCCGCGATTCTCTTCGTCTAGCGGTTTTTTCGTCTTGCGAAGCAACCCTATTAGCGGCTAAGCGGCTTAGCGCTATTAGCGGCTTAGCAGCTATTAAAGGATTGGTGGCTAAGCTGCTAAAAGGCTATTAGCGGCTTAGCGGCTTAGAAAAGGGGGGGGAAGCGGGGGGAAACCGCAAGACTAGCAAGACGTTTTGTCTTGCGAAGCAAGCCCATAGGGAAATTCGTCTTGCGAAGAAACTCAGAAACAGAAAACCCTTTCATCTAGCGGGTTTTCCGTCTTGCGAGGCATTCGTCTTGCGGGGCACCACTGTATCTGACTTTTAGAAAACATCTGAAGGCAGCCCTGTTTAGGGAAGTTTTTAATGTTCGATGTTTTATCGTGTTTTTAATATTCTGTTGGGAGTCGCCCAGAATGGCTGGGGAGTCCCAGCCAGATGGGCAGGGTATAAGTAATAAATTATTATTATTATTATTATTATTATTATTATTATTATTATTATTATTATTATTATTCTGGGAATCTGGGAGTGTCCCTGGAAAATAGGGACACTTGGAGGGTCTGCATCCCAGTGGTAGATACGGTCAATGGCAAAACATGGGTGGTAGATGTGCCACTAAGCTACTTTCTAACTACACAAGAACTCTGCTCCCCCCCTCAAAAAAACCAAGAGCCATTACTGGAGTTTGAAGATACACTCCAGTCAGGCCAAAGGGCTCAAGGAGGGTGCAAAGCAGGGCAGATCGGGTGTGGCCTAGGGAACATGGCCTGGAGAGAGTCCCGAGGGTAGAGAGGGCCTTGTTGGGTTGTTTTCAGCCCCCAGGCCAGAGGTTCTCTACCCATGCCATAGCCACTGACTTCTCCTCCTCCCTGTTCCTTTAAACCACAACTTGATCTGCAGATGTTTGGCCCACTCTGGGCCAAATGGTGCCCCAGGTAAGAAGCATTTTTGGCTCACCCCACATGAATACTATCGCGCCATCTCCGGAGGAGGAAAAAGCTTAAACACGATGCAGTGTTCCCAAAAAATAGACCAGAGGCAATTGTATTTCATCCAGCAGAGTTTTACTTCTACTGATGGCAAATGTGTGTCGTGGTCACAAATCCAATACATTCAGGATTGGCACAGTCCATTAAAAATCCAGCTGCAGTTACAGAACACCACACTAGAAGAAAGAGACAGAAAGAGATAAGTGTGTAAGACCCAGGCTTCTCCTGCCCTTACTATTATAGTCAGCACAACCTTGACAGAAAGATTACAGAACTCGTTTAAACCAGCTGTACTCAGCTTCCCGGAAGAAATAACCCAAACATCAGAAACCTTCTTGAACCTTCTTGTATTAAACAGAATAGGAAAGATCTCTACACATCAGATCAGTACTTTCTGTACTAAGAAATGCAAACTGACAAATACATGGGGTGGCATTCAAGTAAGTTATACGCCAAGTAGATCCACTGAAATTAATAAGCAGGGCTAAATTGGTTCTGTTCTTTTCCGTGGGGCAGCTCGTGAGCAAAGCATGGTTGACTACCTCCACTTGTTTTTAAGTATGGCATTTATAGCCCATTTCACAACTTCATAGCACCATTTATTCCCTTGCACTCCATATATAAGGTGGTAAATTTGCATGTGTGAATCTGCGATCATTCAGGTGTGGATGACTTGTCCAAAAGGACACTGATATTGTCAATTTTTAAGCAAATTTAGAAAGGAATGCCAATGCAATGTTGACTGCACAAGTTGGTCTCACCAGCTTTACAAGCAAAGATTAACCATGTTTGGACCAATCTTTGGAGGGCACCAGATTGGCAAAGGATGCTATATATTTTTTCAGCTGCTGGATAGATAACTGAGTAGAGAGGGCCAAAGCAGTGTTGCCAGCTCACAAGGTAGAAAGCTCAGTTGTGCCAATGGGGCAGCAACTTCTAATCCTTCTATCTCTGAATGTGTCATCTCCACCCCCTGCTGTAAAAAGCAAGAATCTCTGGAATGGGGTGGAGATGGATGACAGGAGATAGGGGAGAAAGGTCAGCTTCTCTGCCCACTGCCGATTCAGGGAATTTAAAGGTACAGGGTAGATCTCCAGGCTGCAACCCGAAATCATGCACGTGACCAGTAAATTTCATAGGTTTTGGCCCTTCCTAGCTAAACCCTGCTTCCTGCATGTAAAAACACTCCAAAAGGACAGCTTCTTTCAGAAGAGGAAGGATGGTATTTCATATTCAGTAGTGAACTTTCCTTCATTCAAGGTTTAGGATGGCCACCAGTCAGGCATTCTTCAGCTGTGATTCCTGCATTGCAGGGGGTTGGACTTTTGCAGCCTCTTCCAACTCTACAACCTCCACCAGCCCCCCAACCAGGTGATCTGTGCTGCTTGAGCTGACGCTGCTCAACACCTGCTTGATAATGTGCCTGCATTGGGGTGTGTGGACATGCAAACACACACACACACACACACACACACAGGATGCAAGGATTTTTCCTTGATGCTGATGAAAAACCCAGAAGGGCAATCTGTGGCTCCTGTGCTGAACACAGGGACATCCTTGCCGGGTGAGAGCAACAAGCTGTGATTTAGCAAACCATCCAGCCTCACCCTGCCAGTCATGCAAGGCAAGAGAGAAAGAGAGAGAGAGAGGTCCTCTTCCTTCTCTCAGCTGCCTTAATTGCATTTTGCTGCACTAGCATGCTAGCTGGTTGCCATTGGTTGCAGCAGTCTCCTGGCCCTCGCTGCAGCTCTCCATAATGCGTTCTGCTTAACACTGCCGGGCATCATAACAAGAGTGGAGAGCAGCTGGGTCCCTGCTCTGCGAGTGTTTGTTCACAGAGTGTGTCAGTGTCACAAGGCAGAGATGAGGTGATGTGATGTGGTTGTAACTGAATGCCAGAGGGCACTTTCCCTCCCTGAAAGAATTACGTCTTGATTTGGGGCATGGAGGACTTCTGCTTCCTCATCCTTCCTGTGCCGGCTTCACATCCCAGTTCACCATCAAGGGAGCAAAAGGATTCCCAGTTTTTCAGACATCAGTGAAAAGCCGAATTTTTTAACTAGGGATGCTTGAGAACTTCGATCTGCACAAATCCTGACAAATCAGAATGGGCAAAAGATCACTACTGCGCTCACGATCCTGTTTGCAGGATTCTCATAGGCATCTGGCTGGCTGGCTGCTGTGAGAACGGGATGCTGGCCTTGACAGGCCAATGGGTCAGATCCTGATGTTTTTACAAGAGTAGCTATGCTTTGCATTTCACTCCAAGTGCATCTTAGGAGGAAATAGTATAAAAGTGTGACTTCAGAGATGCTACAGAAATGCACATGACAAAAGGCATTCAAAAGTAGGTGCTTAAATATGAACTTTTGTGCAGTTTTTTTCCTTTTTAAAAAAAAATGTGCCGATTAGCACAGAAACAGGACAGAATGGGTATGGAACAAACACAGGCAAGAGTGGCTCCAACAGGAAATTCTCCAGTATGAAGCACCAGAGGAGAGGAAGGAAGGAAGGGAGCTCCACCAGACTCATCCTCAGCCCAATAATGCCATGTTTACTGGACCAAGATCGTAACATCAATGTAGGTCTGGGCAGATCTTCAAAGCATGGAGAGAAAAGAGATCCAGCACCTGCAGATCAAGCAGCTGTTAAGAGGCAGCGGTCAGTCCAATGAAACCGGCCATTCTTCGTCCATTTGATCTCTCTCATTACTCAAAAATAAAGAGCAGCTAAATGTGCAAATGGCCTCTTTTTAGAAGGTACGTCTCGCTCACTGACACAGGTTGTCACACGAGGCTGCCCTGAGCAAGGGGCCAACATCCCTGCATGAACAGGCCACAGAGACAAGGTGTGGCTGACTTAGCAGCAGCAAAAGCTCCCACATGAGGGGTCTCTAGAGCATAGGGGCACCGTTTTCAAACTCAGGGGCCATATTCCCTACAGGGCAACCTTTTGGGAGCTAGATGCCAAGCAGTGGGCAAGGCCAGAAGGGAAAGTGAGCGAACGGAATGTGATGTTCTCCTTCATGCAGCAAGCTTCTTGTGGTCAGGAGCGGAAGCGGGTGAAAGTTTGCGCACCCACTCGTATATCATCTCTCTAGCATTATCAGTGTTCAAGGGCACATTCCAAGGAGGCAAAATCACTCCTTGGAAAATTCAGAGCGGCTCACAGGGGGCTTCTAGCCATCTCTTAACCAGCTGCTGACCAAGTCCCCATCTCTTAAAGGACAAGAGAGCAACATGCGCCCTTTCCATGTTTCCCAGGCTGAATTTGCTGTCAAATTTACCCCTGAGGCTGCCATGTGCTGCCTTCCATGTGAATTTTGTACTTTTTCAGAGATGTGCCACAATCTGGCATGACCAACATCATCATCATCAAGCTATTTACTGCAGCCGCAAGGTCTTATTTCTGGTCACTTGCCACAAGTTCAAACCCCAATGAGCGTATATGTGAAACTATGGGTCCCCACCCCCAACATGCACCACTTTGCTCCTGTTTACACTGAATTGCATTTGCCATTGTCTCAGTTTGGAGAGAGAATTTTGGATCATTTCTAGAGCTCTTCACAATCTCTTTGTGTCAACGGTCAAAGGATTTGCTTACGGAGGCCACCTTACCCCATGGCGGGTCTCAAATGGGTGAGCATAATGTCACTCAGAAGCACAGAACTTGCTTTGCATGTAAGTCTTGGGACCCATCACCAATTCCATGGCATCTCCATGAATAAAAAGATCTCTGGTACCAAGCGATGAGAAATAACTCTGCCCAAAACCCTGGAGAGCTGTTTCTAGTCAGTGCTGGGCTACTAGATGCACCAAGGATCTGAAAGGTTTAACAACATACACAGCAAACAGAAATTTACTAGGGAAGTCCAGATGATGGGGAACTTCTACCTGCTCTGAACTCATCTGAGCGACAGGAGTCTCTCAATTCAAAGGAGAACAGAAGGGAAAAGGATCTTTGGGATGTTCAGAATCTGTGAATGGGATTGGTGAAGCAAGATCATGCACCTCACTGTCCCTGCAACAGGTTAGTGCGCTGGGCTGGGGCGTGGGAGACAAACCAACCCCACCCCCCACAGCTCACTGTAGCTCACTGGTACCCCTTGGGCCAGTCTTGCTCTCTCTGCCTAACCTACCTCACAGGCTTGTGAGGATAAAATGCGGAAGGGAGAGAACTGTGTGCTTCTCCTGGAGTTATTTGAAGGAAAGGTGCGCTATAAATGCAAAACCAAGGTTTTTTGGATGTCTGAAGAGGGCTTGTGGGGGGAGCACTAGTTAGGGATTCATGTGAACTCACAGAAGGGGCAGTTGCCTCCTGCCCCTCTGACTGCTATGAACAAACAGTATCGGGGGCATGGCCCCACCAGTCTCCAAGCAGGAAGGAAGCAAAGTTCCACATTGTCATCAAAAGCTGGGGCATGGGACCATAAAGTCCAGAGTCTAAAACTACCTAAGCGCATCACTAAGGGCCTTTCGGACATCACCCAAAGGCTCATCAAGAAGAGCTCTCCTCGCGCCGCACCCACTGTCTAATTAACAACCCCATCCTACTGGGAAATAAATCCCATTGAACTGAATGGGCCTTGCTCCCGGGTAAGTGGTGTCTCTGAACTGCAGCCTAAAGCGAGACCGCCCCTAAGCATGGACAGAGTACCATTCCCTTCTACCAGAAACCCTCTCCATGGTCGCCGCAGGCCCCTCCCTCGCCTCTCTCCGCAATCCCGCCGCCTTTCCTCCAGGCACCTCGGATCCAAAGGGCGAAGGGCGTTTTCCGGCTGGGAAGAAGAGCGCACGGCGACCAGGTTCGACGGCGGGGACGGGACACCCCAGCCTCCCCCCGCCCCACTCTCTTGCTTGGAAAAGGGGCAGCCGCGAAGGCTCCCCGCCCACCGCCTCCGTCTGCAAGCGGCCCGCGAGCCCCGCCCCCAGGCTGCTGAGACTCTGGCTCCGCCCTTCTGGGCGCTACGTCGCAGCTATTGTGGCTGCAGGCAGAGCGGCGGGAGGGGCAAGGAGGAGGGGCCAGGGAGAAGCGCTGCAGCGGGGAAAGAGAAGGAGCAGGCGGTGGCAGCAGCAGCAGCGGGGCCAGCTCCTCCTGTCACAGCCCAGCTGGGAACCGACGGCGCCGCAGCAACAGCAGCAGCAGCGCTTGAGCTGGTGCAAGCGCGCGCAGGGAGGCGACCCCCAAGCCCTAGGATCTCCCCCAGCGCCGCCACCCATCCCGGGTTCCCCCTTGGCCGTGCCGCCAGAAGGAGGCGGGAAGCTCCCGGGCGCCGCAGAAGAAGCGGCCGCAGCGTCGGCTGAAAGGGAGAGCGAGCGAGCGAGCCATGGCTAGGGCGGCGGGATGCGCCGTCGCTGCGCGCTGCTTGCTGGCGCCGTTGCTCTTGCTGGCTTCTTGCCTGGGGCCTGGAGGCGCAGCCAACACCCAGGTGAGCCCGCCGAGAGGGTGGGTGGGTGGGGCAGGCGGGAGGGAGAAAGGAAGGGAGAGCCTCCTGGGCGGCTGCTGCGCCCGGGGAGCTTGCGGGGGCTTTTATTGCCCAGCCTCGACGAGGTGTCTCTTTGGAGCGCAGGAGGAGGGGACGGCCGGGCGAGGATGGCGCGCTCAAGGTGTCCGGGGCGGGCTGCCCAAGGTCACTGGCACAGGGGAGAGACCCCTTGATCCCCTCGGATCTCCTCCTGGTTAAGAGGCTAAGGAAGGAGGCGCTTATCGGTAAACCTGCGCCTGGAGGGAGAGCGGGCGGGCGGGCAGGCAGACTGGCTGGCTGCTAGCTAGCTAGCACGGAGAGTAGCGGCTGGAGGAGGCGACGTCGTAGGTGATGGCCAGGCAAAGGACTGGGCAGGGAGGGGGGAAGCCCAGCAGCCCCCCCCCTCTGCCTGCGCGCCTAGTGCCTGTTCCAAGGAGAAGCGGGCATCTGTTTTGCTGTTTGCTCGCCCTGCCCAGATTCCATCTGGAGATAGGAGGCCTGGGGGGCGGGGATCGACACCCACCCGCTTCATCTGCTTGGGAGACGGGGTGTCCCCAAAGCGAGAAGAGAGGCCGGTGTGGCTTGGCGCTCTCCCCCTCCTCCCTTAGACCTCCTCTGGACCCCAGACGTCTCACCTTTTGCCTCCGGAGTGGGAAAGAGACATTTGGGGGCTGGGCTGCAGGGCCCCCTTGTTTCAAAGCCAGTGGGGCATTTTTTAAGGGGCCCTTGGGCTCATTTGGGGAGTGTGGCTCTTCTCTCCGGATTGGCACTCCTCTCTGTTTTGTTTTTGCTTGCCTGTGAGCAAGGCTGCATACGGACCTTACATTTAAACATAACCATGGGAATTGTAGTTTCCCCTGTCCAGATCTACAGTTCTAAGCCTCCCTTACCAACTACGCTTCCCAGGATTCTTCTGGTGCGGGAGTGGGGGAAATGTGCTTTGAATGTATGGTGTGCACGCAGCCCAAATCCCACTGACCTACCCAGGATTGCAGAGGGGCGGGGGACACATCCCCCCAGGTGAACTTCACAGCCCCTCAGCCCCATGGCTTGGAAGCCAGGGAACTGTCCTATTATCTGTCCCATCCAACACAGCAATGAGGGTTGAGCAGATGGTGGCCTTCCTGAGCTCCGGGAAAGTACCAAAAGAGACTTGTTTTGAAATGATGCGACGGGGCCTGCAGAGAGAGCCTGTCTGTCTCTCATATGCACAGCAGAGAGAGAGGCTGGTGGGCCAAGCCATGCCTGGTGATGATTGCAGTCCTCCATCTGGGCTGTCAACCTGCCATCTTCTGTGGAGCGCAGGATGGTCTCCACTCGCAACATCAAGCCTAGACTGTGCCATATCTTCCCTATCAAGAATTGGCATTGCTCAAGCATCTGCTGAGGGCCCCCTCCCCTGGCAAGAGACCCCCTGGACCTACTGCAGTGGGGGGTTAGCTCACTGACCGGGGGGGAGGGAGGGAGGGAGGCTGCTTAGGCCTAGGGCCAGCATTGCCCCCACCATTTCTACTCAAATTAAATCTGGAGCCCCCCATAAAAAAACAAAAAAAAAACCAGGAGCTCAGATTGCAGTTATTCCATGTCAGATGTGGTTTTGGTCTCGATTGTTGCCCACTCTGCTGCCTCCCCCCCCCCAGGCCAAAGCTGCAGGCCTGCTCTTCATCCTCCCTGGCTCTCTTTAGGACCTTGTTGTAACCCTTTGATGAAAGGCTGCAGGTGTTTCTGACTCTAAGGAGCCCCCGCCAAGTCCTGCCTCCCACCCTTAGCTCACTGAGATAAGATGCAGAAGCAACTTCCTGGTCCTGCACCATTCTTGGTCCTCTGTAGCACAAGACCCCCGTCCAAAGCCTTGGTTTGGATGCAGATTCCTCATGGCACATGTGTTGGGGCGGTGGAGGGGATGGGGAAGACTTTGCTCGCTACTCCTTTCTTGCTTTGCTCTGTTGGGGGAAATGGCTTTTGGCCATGGGTTGGCACATTGTGCCGGAGAAGCACCATCTGTGTTTGCCATGGTGGTGAGGTTGTCAGTGCTGAAGAGCCTAGTTGGCAAAAGAAAACCAATTGGCCATACTTGCTTGTACCCTACCAGATCTCAGGATACTCCCCCCCCCCCCCTGAGAACAGGTGAATAATGGCAATAGAGTCATCATGTGCTGTTTCTTAGTGGGAGGCATGAGATAATAATTATTCCTTCCCAAATGGGGCTCGGTCAGCGCTAAGATCCTGTGTTCTCAATACAGAACTTGGCTCCTTTCTGATCAGAAAGCAAGAAAGCACATGGGAACTGTGGTTCTTCGTGTGTTCTTGTGATGGTGGCAGCTGCTAGTTTCAGACAGACCTACCTTCTATCATCTCCATATCTAATATACAGACTGGCAAGCTTTGTGGTCCTAGCAGGCTAGAGAAGGACAACAAATGGGGGAACCTAAGCAATCTAATGAGACTTTAGCTTGCTCTGTCAACATAAAAGGTAGAGTATTGGGGGGGAGGCAGCAGGAAGAGAGAATGGAATGGAATGGAATGGAGTACCTTGAAGTAGGCATGGCTAGCTGGCTTGAGCCCTGAACAGGAGTGCTTCCTACTGCAACACTTTTCTGCAGGCCCTACCTGTTGGCTAAATAGAGCACCTCTGTGAGAAGGTCCTCTGCTGGACCAGATTTAACACCTCGTCTTGCCCAGCCTTTTCTCTCAGTGGCCAAACACATGCCTAGGAAGTCCACATGCAGGGCATGAGTGCAACAGCACTCTCCCCACTTGTCCTTCCCCAGGAAGGTGTCGGGGGTGGTACACCTCTGGCAGTCATGCCAGAGATGTGAAGGCCCAGGAAAGAAACTAGGAAAATTAAGGGAAAACCTGTTCCCCAGATTCCCACCCCTATACACACACACACTGTTCTTCCCCACCAAAAATGCAGGGAGAAAACCCAGATCCACCCCCCAGTTATTTTCCAGACCTTCACATCTCTTGGTAGGGTCTCTTCCAGTAGAGAAGCTCCTGGACAAGCCAAAAGCCCTGTCTTGTGGTCTCATGCCCAACTTATAACTGTCCAAGGCAGCGAACTAGTTATGGTTGGAGACAAAACATTGGTCTAGACAGAGCCATGATCTTTGTGTTCCAGCAAGAAGATTCTACGAACTCTTCAGTTAGGAAGAAGACTGGATGGGCCTGCCACCCTTTGCCCTCCCCATCATATTGAGGATGGGGTCAGCAGGGGTGGAACCCAAAGTGTTCTGCTTCGCAAGGCCCAGCCCACATCTCCCTTAGGTGTCCCCTGTTTCTACTTCACAGCAGCTGGGAGACCTGTGATGAGCTGTTCTTTGTTTTCCTTGAGAGAAGAGAACTGTCTGCAGCTCGGGCAATTTGTGGCTTGCTTGAAGTGGGACGGCAGTGGTAAAAGCCCACAGAGGAATTCCTGTTGTAAATGCAGTTGAGTTGCCATTGTTCCTAAATCCGAACATAGCGTGCGGTATTAGAAATGAAAGCTATTTCTAGTCTTCTACTTGTCCCTTCTGCATGCGCCACAATCTACCAAGAGGGCTAGAAGGACTCATCCAGTTGCTGTATTCATCTCCTCCTGGTCGCAATGGGGATTGTGGCCATATTATCACAGAGAAGGCTCCATACCCTTCATGAAGGTTCTGTTAGGCCTTAAAATCAAAACATGCCGTGTAGAAGCCCCATGTCACCCTCCCACTAGCAACCCTTCACCTTTTTTGCAGTAGTGTGTTTTCACTGATCTGCTTCAAGTGTGTGGTGCCAAGCAAGGGTTGTTAGGTGGGCGGACTTGCCACCCTCCTCCACTGGAAAAGGGAACGGGGTCCTTTCACAAGCCTGCATTTCTGCAGAGACTTGCAAAATCCATCGTCTTTACATGGGCGAGGTTCCCCATAAATTTGGGGTGCTTCCTGAGGTGCCTGCTGCTCCACAGGCCAGGAGGAGCAAAAAGGAGCCTCAATTCTTCCACCTCTCACCCCTCTGCTTCTCGCTTGGCTCCCGGCCCGCTCTTCCTCCATCTCACACAGCTAGCTGGTGCTGTGATGCTCTGAGCAGCCTGAATCAGCTCAGGAGGGATGGGATGCAGGGCGAGTTGCAGCTTTGAGGGAGGCAGAGAGAAAACATAAGCCTTTTCCATCTCCCTTCCTTTTTACCTCCCCCCCCCCCCCCGCCCGCACTTCTGCCTCTTTTAGGCTGCATCCCTCTTTTAACCCTGCATAGTTTCATCCTGCAACGTAAAGTTGGGGAGAGCCAGCAGACTGTGGGTTTTTTTCTGCAGGGTCCCTAACACATACACACACACACACACACCGCAGATCCTGTGTTGGAGGGGGGGAGGGGGGAAGCAGGTGGATGCTTCCTCTCCTCTCTATCTCATCTCACTAAGTGCTTGTGGGGGGAGCAGGAGGGGGGATTAGCGCTGCACTTATTAATCCCGGTGCCAATTAACCACTTCCCTGCCGCTCTGGCTTCCATTTCCCGGCTACCTCTTTGTTGTCGTTCACCTGTCATTGATGCTGCTGTGTTTATGCGCACGCACCCCCCGATTCTTGGTCAGGGTGCTGATTGGATGGGGGGGTGATGACTCAGGCCTCTCCTTTTTTCTGCACCCCCCCCCCCCATTTTGTTTTTGATGCCTAACCCCACTCCACCCCGGCCTGCAGGGAGGTCAGCCTGCAACCAAATTGCAGCAGCTGCTTAATCGCTCAGAGCAGCAGCTTAGCCACGGGATCCAACTTAATCCAAGCCTCACTTCTCCATTGTCCTCCCCCTTGCACACACGCACACACACACACACACAGTTGCCTGTTCTATTCATCCCCCCCCCCCCCGCCACCCTCCACCAGCTTGGAGGGAAAGTGCAGGCCCCGTATGTACCTGACGTGTGTTCCTGGTTGCACTGTCCACCCCCACCCCCATCTCTTGGGGGGATTGCAGAGCAGGTCTTCCTAATCTCCCTCCCTTGCCTCAAGCTGTCACCTTCTCCCTCCTCCCCAAGAGCAGGAAAACTGAGATCCTTAGTTCAATCCAGGCAGAGCGGAGACTGCAGGGGAAGTGGGAGTGGCAGGGAAGTCTTTTTGCAGCTCCACCGCTGGTTCTCCTAGCCGGAACCAAAGACATCTTTGCCTCCCCCCCCCCATCTCCTCTCCCGCCCGCCCCCACCACTAGCACCACAGGTCCCCCACACTCATCGTCCTCCTGCAGCTCCTCTTTACACTTGTCCCTCAAGTGCTGTGTTTGCTCTTGCTACACCCACGCTTAAAACAAACTCTGTGTGTCTGTAGCCCTTTCACAGGCTGGCCCCCATCCTTGGCCTGCAGCCAGCACTGCTTGCAATTTGTCTCTCCAGATCCGGACTTCCGATGGGTTGTATCTTATGCTAGTCCTACCCAGAGTAGACCTATTGAAATGAACGGGCATGGCCAACTTCATTGTGCATTTCGATTGCGTACGAATTTTGTAAGGAATTTTGTGCTTGGAAACTGCTTAGAAGCCATTTTGGAACCAATATGTAAGTTAATAAATCGTAATATCACGCACCCATTCATTTCAGTGGGACTACTCTGGGTACGACTTATCTGGCTACATCCCTCTGATTCCTTCCAGACCTATTATTGCTTTGGCCTTAGCTAGGAAAGTGGGAAGAGATTCAGTTCAGTTTGCAATTACCAAATGTTTTATTAATTAAATGCCCCCTTTTAGTTTGGTTGTTTTGCTTTTAAATTAAAAGTGGACTTGCACGTCTTATAAATTCTGTGGTGGGTGTAAAATAGCTATGTTTGAAGGGTGAGTCTAGGATGCCTAGTAAACACACTAATGTATTGGCTTTCTGCATGGAGACAAAAAAATTTTTTGACACAGAGGTGGTTTTGGAAATAAATGAATTCCCTGTTGTGAATGTTGGTGTTTTGTGGAAGGTTGTGCCCCATTTCTGCCTGGCTGTTTTGAACTGGCTCTGTCAGGAAAATGTTGGGCTGTTTTAGGTCAAGGGTGAGGAACCTGTGGCTAGGAATCAGGGGAGAAAGTTCAGTTCAGTTTGTGTTGTAATTCTCGCTTTCCAAGGCAGCACAGAAACTGAAATGCAACCATGCTGAGATAGCTCAGTCAGTAGAGCATGAGACTCTTAATCTCAGGGTCGTGGGTTTGAGCCCCACATTGGGCAAAAGATTCCTGCATTGCAAGGGATTGGACTAGATGACCCTCACAGTCCCTTCCAACTCTACAATTCTAGAAATCCACGCGTCTCTCTGAATTTTGCAATGCACCTCTCCAGCCATGCAATATGTACAAATATGCATATATGAGAGTAAAAATATACTATGCTAGCAGAAGCAACATAAACAATGTGTTTTGCTTGCAAACATGAATTAGGCAGAATTGCATAAAACACATATATATTAGGAGGAATCAGCAGGAAAATGTTGACAATTTTCATGAGGACCTTTCAAATTTGCTAACTGATGTGAAAATGTGGAGAACTGAGTGTAATATTAGAAAAAAGGGGGAGGAACTGAAATTAACAGACCCATCTATCCTTAGCCTACAGTTGCTTGTTTAGTGGGGGCCTTGTCTCCCCCTTTCTAGTGCCGCCTTCTGACTTGCTACCTTGGACACTGTGGTGAATAAAGCCTTGTTTGTGCCTTTGGTCCAGCCGGGTGAAGTTATGAAAACAGTGTTGTTGTCACTGAACCAGGCACACTGGTGCTGCAGTGGCCCTCAGAGGCCTGGGCCCCTTAGTGGAAGTGGAGACGGGCAAGCACAGGACAGAGGAGAATGATAAGGTGGGGGCACCCCTGCTCGACCCACACCTTGTTTGTCTCGTGGGTGCCAGCTGTGGAGGCCCAATGAAGCGGCACTGTGAGAAACACTGACTGAGATGGGAGGGAGGGAGGAAACTGAGGGGGGGATGGCGTTTGGACAGAGATGGATGGCAGCATAGCGAGATTCTAGATGAAGGAATAGAGAAAAGGAGTGGAAGGAAGGTGAGCTGGGAGCAGTGGGGGGCGGCGAGGAAGACAAGGGGGAGGTAGTGGTGCTGCCTGGTGGGAGAAACTGCTGAGGGAGGGGCTGGTGATGCAGTATTAATTTCCATCTGGGAGCTGGTCTCCATGGCAACAGAGAAGATCTGGCAACTCCATGGGGAGCGGTTGCCACAGCAACAACATCCCCACGGTTGCTGAGGAGGAGAAGACGGAGAGAGACAGAGAGATGGTGCAAACAAAGATGGGGGGGAGGGAAACAGCAAAAGGGCAGGTAGATGCGAAGATGCGAGGCTTCGTGGGGGGTCATGGGAGTGATGTGGCCGGGGAACACCCTTCCCTGCTAGCTCTGGGAGGTGCCCTGCTAGGGGGAGACTGTTCAACGTGATCCAAACGTGTGTCTGGTGTTTTGCAGAACGTGCCCGACTTATCACCCCTCTCTTCCCTTTGTGTGTTGCAGGGGATGGGGGCAGCCCTTGGCCCGGCACTCGGGACTCCCCAAGTGGCCATGTTCTGTGGGAAGCTGGTCCTGCATCTCAATGTACAGACAGGGCGCTGGGAGCCTGACGCCTTCGGCACCAACACCTGCTTCCACACCAGTGAGGAGATCCGGAGCTACTGCCAGGAGGTATCAAGCACTCACCTGCTCCTCTTCCACGCCCAGTGCTTCCTCGAGCCCTCCTTCTCCTTTTTGCCTTGTCCCATCTCCACCTTCCAATTCTGCTTCAATTCACCCTGAACCATATGCTTAGCCCTGCACAGGAGTCTACACACACACACCATTGTGAATCTAACCTTGGCTGTCCCTGTCTTTGTCATCCACAGCATTTCCCAAACTTGGGTCTCCAGCTGTTTTTGGACTACAACTCCCACCATCCCTAGCTAGCAGCACAAATGGTCAGGGATGATAGGAACTGTAGTTCAAAAACAGCTGGCGACCCAAGTTTGGGAAGAACTGGTCTACCAGCTCAATCAATTGAAGCCCATTTCTATTCTGTAACTGGGTCCAGAGAAATGACCCAAGGCCATTGGATGTGGTTAGGAACTTGCCTTATATCTGCTGAGACTTTTCATCCAGCTAGCTTGGTAGCAGCTATCCAGGGTTTCAGGCAGACATATTTCCCATTGCCTGCTAAGTCATAAACGTACACAAAGAACCACACACGTGCACCAGGAATAGATTCATCAGAGAAACCAAACAGGTCAGTTACCTGGCTGTCTAGCTACCTAGGCATTCCATGTATACAATGCTAAGCTTATTGGATGGCCTATAAACCTATTGAGCAAGAAAATAATATATGAGCTCACTTCTAGAATGATGTCCCTTTGCCCACTGCCATTCCCTATATGCTGAGGTGCCTGGGGGCATGAGCGCTGAAAGTGATGTTTGTTGGTATCTTTTATGTGCTGTTATCTTTACGTCCCACTTTTCCTCCAAGAGGCTCAAGGTGGCATGCACGATTTCCCCCTTCCCTCATGTTTTCCTCACAGCAAGCCTGTGAGGTAGGTCAGGCTGAGAGTTGGTCTCTGGCCCAAGCTCTCCCAGTGGGATGAGTGGGGATTTGAACCCCAGTTGTCGCGGGTGGCACTGTGGGTTAAACCACAGAGCCTAGGACTTGCTGATCAGAAGGTCAGCGGTTCAAATCCCCGTGACGGAGTGAGCTCCCGTTGCTCGGTCCCTGCTCCTGCCAACCTAGCAGTTCGAAAGCACCTCAAAGTGCAAGTAGATAAATAGGTACCGCTCCGGCGGGAAGGTAAACGGCGTTTCCGTGCACTGCTCTGGTTCGCCAGAAGCAGCTTAGTCATGCTGGCCACATGACCCGGAAGCTGTACGCCGGCTCCCTTGGCCAATAAAGTGAGATGAGCGCCGCAACCCTAGAGTCGGTCACGACTGGACCTAATGGTCAGGGGTCCCTTTACCTTTACCTTTTACCTGTCCAGGTCCTACACCAACAAAACCACACGGGTGCTGGTTGTTGGAATCAGTGGAGTATATAAGGACCGTCAGAGGTCCCCACTCCATCTCAAAATGCATTGATAGACAGCCCCTAAGGTACACAAGCATCCAGAAGCATTGGCACCAGACTTTCTATTTGTCTGTCTCTCACGTACCAAGCTGTGTGCCCTCCTGCTTTGGTTAGGACTTCTCTCTCCCGTGCTGAAACAGATGCATTTGGCAAGGCCACTATCAAATACGAGTGCCCCCCTGTTTGTGAATGTTATCGGTAGTGCCACTCCCCCCACCCAAGACAAGTATTGCACCACTGGCGCATCAGGAAAGTCCAACTACCTGCCGTAATAAGGGAGCGTCATCCCTCCCTCCCACTACCCCTGGTTAATCCAGATAATAATAAGCACTCTGTTTGCAGAGAAGGTGCAGGATGCCTGCATGCTCTCAGTACATACTTGGACATTCCCAGCCCTACCTGGGGATTGAACCTGGGACGTTCTGCATGCAAGGCAGATGCTCTACCACTGAGCTATGACCCTTCCTCAAAGTTTAAGCTCTCTCAGCTGCCATGAAATCATCAGCTGGCCCTAGCCCAGCCACCCCCTCTCAGCATTCCTGTCTGCAGTATGGGGATAATAACACCACATCTGCATTTATGCTCAAGTATTCAAAGCGCCTTACGTATGCCGTTGTATTGTAATAAACGGACCATTAAGTGGCGATTTAAGTCAAAAGGCGCAAACAAATTAGCCCAGCCAAATGATGTAAGGGGGAAGCAAGCAGAAAAGGACCTCCATAGCCATCCTTGCCCTGGAAGAAACACTGCAGCTCTATGCCTTTCCCAAGGGTGGTCCTACAGCAAAGAAGAGGAGGCAGATTTCAGAGTTCCTTTGCGGGTGCCAAAGTGTTTGCAGAGGGGAGAGAGAGGTGGTCCATAGGGCTCTATCTAGTCTCCAGCACAACTGTTGTTCAAACAAACCAGAGTTGTGTAATGCCACAGCGGCTGATTTCCTACCTGCAGTTAACAAAAAGTCCTCTGTGCAGTTCACAAATAAAAGTTAAATTCAGGAATCCACCCGGAGCCATGCGTTTAATACTACGGGCCCAGTCCTCCCCCCCCCCCCCGCCCCGGAACCGAACCTCCGGCATCTACATCTACTGAAGACTTTTTTAAAATTCCAGCAAGCTTTTTTATTGTCATTTGATTGTAAAGCTTGCAAAATGCTTAGAGACTGCTGTAGTTGGGCAGTATATAAATTGTTTAAATAAATAAAATTTTATATATATATACATACATATATATATATATATATATATATATATATATATATATATATGAATATAGACCACAGAAAAAGTTAAAACCAGCAAGAGAAACAGCAATAGCGTAAAGAACTGTTTTTAAAAGTTCTGAAATTGGAGAGAGAAACTGGGGAAATATAAAGGTCTTCGCTTGGTGCTGACAAGAGCACAATGCAATGAACAAGTGAGGAAGGCATTCCCTAGCCAGGAGCCACCACTGAAAAGTCACTGTCTCTTGTGGCCACTGGTCTTGCCGCATTTGGCAGGAATATCCAGAAAATGTGTTCTGAAAAGGTTTTTGGTGTCCTGGCAGGTATATACGAGACACATTGGCAGAAGGATGCCATTTTCCACCTCAGGCACCAAAGTTTTGAGCTGGCCGTCCCTTCAGGTTCACCCTGCTCTTGTTTGAGAAATGGGGTTTTTCTTGTTTGTGCTTACAACCCACCCACCCTCCTCTGTGCCTTGAACATGGAATCTGAGCCCAGAGTACGATCTGAAGGAGCTCAGCTCAGTCAAGGCTGCCTGGGGCAAAGGACAAGTTGACACCCTCTCCCCTTCATTGTACAAAAACATGCCAGAGAAGACTTGCAGGTGAAGCTGGCGTCAACACCACATGGCAGGGCAGCATCCTCTACCCCACCTGAAGGCGTCAGGCTAGCTTATGGGGTTCAGAACAGGCCACCTATCATGCACAGGTGGCCCTCCCAAGACCACACTATTGCTCTCTGCCCCTCAGCACCTATCGCTTGAGGCAGCTGCCTCCCTCTGCCTCATAGTAGGGCCACCGCTGTACTTAGGAACTCCAGGTATGCCACTTTAAGACGCTCCTTCAGAGGGAGGAGGAGGAAGTGTATGCATGTGCCATTGTTCTTTGATGCATCGTAAGGATCAAAAGCTCTTGTGTCCCCTCTCCCTGTCTCCCCTTCCCTGCTGTGATCTGTGTGCCTCTTCTATGCACCACCCGCAGGTGTATCCCGAGTTGCAGATCACCAACGCCGTGGAGGGCACCCAGCCTGTCACGATCGACAACTGGTGCAAGAAGGGGAGGCCCAAATGCAAAGGCCACCAGCACATCGTGGTGCCCTATCAGTGTCTGGGTAAGTGCCAGATGAGGAACAGCCGCAGGGAGTTGGCATGAGAGCTGCGCTTGCTGTATTTTGTGCAGACCAGGGCTGGAGAAGCTGTGGCTTTCCAGGTGTGGTTGGACCTCGCTTCTCATCATCCCTGGCTAAACTGACAGGGGCTGATAGAAGCTGATCAGCATGGAGAACACCAGAGGTTTCCCATTCCTGGTCTAGACCCTGCAGATCATTGTCTCTCTGCTTGTAAAGCAAGTGCTTTCCTACTGAGCTGCTATTGTTGTTGTTGTTGTTGCTATATTTTCTACCCCACCCATGTAACTGGGTTGCCCCAGACACTCTGGGCAGCTTCCAGCATATTCAAAAACAAAACAAAACATCAAACATCCCTATACAGGGCTGCCTTCTGGTGTCTTCTAAAGGTTGTCTAGTTCTTTATCTCCTTGACTTTTGATGGGAGGGCATCCCACCGGGTGGGCACCACCACCGAGAAGGCCCTCTGCCTGGTTCCCTGTAGCCTCACTTCTTGCACTGAGGAAACTGCCAGAAGGCCCTCGGAGCTGAACCTCAATGTCCAGGCTAAGCAATGGGGTTGGAGATGCTCCTTCAGGTAAACAGGGCCTATTTCCCAGTACATACAAAGCCCTAAAGGTCAGCACTTGCACTTTGACTTGTGCTCAGAAATGTACTGGGAAATAGAAGGAGCAAGCACCAGTGTGTTGCAGTGCTAAGGGCAACGTTCCCCAACCTGGTGCCCTCCATTTAGCATTAGCCATGCTAGCTGGGTCTGATGAGAACTTTGTATGGACCAGCTGTAAGCTGCATGACTGCATGAGAAGCTTGCTATCTAGGAAGCTGGCTTATAGAAGATTCAGACTGTTTGTCCATCATAGAGTTGCAAGGGACCACGAGGGTCATCCAGTCCAACCCCCTGCAATGCAGGGATCTTTTACCCAACGTGGGGCTTGAACCCACGGACCTGAGATTAAGAGTCCCATGCTCTACCAACACCAGCCTTTCCCAACCTTGGATCCCCAGATGTTGTTGGACTTGCAGCACCCATCATCTCTTACCATTGCTGGCTGGGGCGGATGAGAGTAGTAGTCCAAAACATCTGGGGGCACCAGGTTGGGGAAGCTTGGGTTAGCAAGGTTGCAGGTTCGATCCCCATAAGTGACAGCTGCTTATTCCTGCATTGCAGGGATTTGGACTAGATGGCCCTCCAACTCTACAACTCTATCATTCTTGGGAAGGTAAAGGGACTCCCGACCATTAGGTCCAGTCATGACCGACTCTGGGGTTGCGGCGTTCATCTCGCTTTATTGGCTGAGGGAGCTGGCGTACAGCTTCTGGGTCATGTGGCCAGCATGACTAAGCCACTTCTGGCGAACCAGTACAGCGCACAGAAACGCCATTTACCTTCCCGCTGGAGCGGTACCTATTTATCTACTTGCACTTTGACGTGCTTTCAAACTGCTAGGTTGGCAAGAGCTGGGACCGAGCAACAGGAGCTCACCCCGTCGCGGGGATTCGAACCGCCGACCTTCTGATCGGCAAGTCCTAGGCTCTGTGGTTTAACCCACAGCACCACCCGCGTCCCTATTCTTGGGAAGACTCGGGTTTAAATCCCCACTTAACCAACACAGTAAGCTTCACGACCTTGAATCTTTCACTCTCTCCTACCTTTCTACCTCGCAGGGTTGTGGTGAGGATAAAATGGGCCATGCACGCTGCCTTGAACTCTTTCAAGGATGGGTGGGATTAAAAAAAAATGTCATAAATTGTAACGCTGCCTCCTTCTGTCCCTTCTCTAGTGGGTGAATTTGTGAGCGAAGCTCTCCTCGTGCCCGACAAGTGCAAATTCCTGCACCAAGAAAAAATGGATTCGTGCGAGACCTACTTATACTGGCACAGCGTGGCCAAAGAGGTGAGCAGCTGGGAGCAACTTAGCGAATGGAAAGTAGCAGATACTTTAAAGTGAGGGTGGGAAACCTTCGTTTTTCCAGTTGAGGATTGCATTCCCTCAGGAGCGATCTGCCAGCCTCCCCTTTCCTCTCTCTCTTTTCCCCACCGCTGAGTGGGCTGCCTTGGGAAGGGCAGATCACTCTTGCCCAAGGTCTCAGTTGGTGGCTTGTAGAAAACTCCCCCTTCCGACGCTCTGCCCATTTTCGCATATCCTCCGCCTGCCCTCTTTCCCTTTCTCCAGGGACTTGAAAACAAGTCCCTACCCCTGCTTTAAGGCAAGCTCTGCTGAAAGTGAAGAGGCTGCCAAGACTCTTTAAAACAGTGTTTTCCCAAACTTGGGTCTCTGGTTGTTGTTGTTGTTTCTGGACTACAGTTCCCATCATCCCTGACCACTGGTCCTGCTAGCTTGGGATGATGGGAGTTGTAGTCCAAAAACAGCTGGAGGCCCCAGTTTGGGAAACAGTGCTTTAAGGGATGTTGAGAGACTGTGCCACAGTTACAGGCTGGTTTTTGATAACCCTCGCCGCTTCCTCCCAAAGTAGGATGCTAGCAATGATAACTTTTAACCTCCCAAGTTTCCTATTAAATGTCCCTGGAGGATGACCGTGATATAATGCAACCTACGATTAATTTCTGGGCCCAATTTTGACCTATAAAGCCTTAAATGGCTCAGGACCGCAATACCTTAAGGACTGCCTCTTCCCATATGAACCTATTGGACCCTGAGATCATCTTCTGAGGCCCTTCTTCGTGTGCCTCCTCTTCGGGAGGTCTGGAGGGTGGCAACACAAGAACGGGCCTTCTCTGCAGTGGCTCCCCGTCTGTGGAATGCTCTCCCCAGGGAAGTCCGCCTGGTGCCTTCACTATACACCTTTAGGCGCCAGGCAAAAACATTCCTCTTCAACTAGGCCTTTGCCTGACCTGACATCCTATACCCTTTTTAAAATGCTGGCTCTTTTCAGGAGGGGGTTTAATCTGGTTTTTGTTTTGATTTTATGTAAGTGATTTTTCATGTGAACCACCCTGAGACCTTCGGGTATAGGGAAGTATAGAAGTAAAATAAATAAATAATAATATAATAATAATACTGTACATCATGTCAAGCAAGTCATTTTTACCACTGACTTTCTTTTTGGGCTGGGGAGCAGAGGAAACATGGAAGTTCCTGCAGAACTTGGCAGCCGTTGTGTTGTGTGTGAGTGGAGGGGAACACGGAGGGAATGTGGGTGTCTGGGATTGTGAGTCTGTGTGTCAGATAAGTGATAAAGGGGAGAGATTGTGTGAACTGGGTGCATTTGTGAACGGGGGACGAGGGAGATAGTAGTCCTGGCCAGGTCTTGATCCTACCCACTACCATGTGGTCCTTGGGCGCAAAAAGGCTGCCCACTCCTGGTATGGTATAAGTGTGTGTGTGTGGCAATTTCTCAATAGCACAGAAAAGAGCTATGGAATTTAGCTTCCTTTTTTAAAATAGTGTGGGGGTTTTGCTGCTTTTTAATTTCAAGTTACAAAACATATCCATACAAGGAATACAGAGCTTAGAAGGCATACAGAAAAGAAAGAAAAAATAGGAGCTGATGGTTGTAGTTTTATGTGTTCCAAGAAAGGCAGCCAAATGAAAGTAGCCATAAGGTTCCATAAATCGATGGAGGGTGAAAACCCTGTCTGGTTCTCTTAACCAAGTCAATAAAAGGATACCATGTCGTTTAGAAGGTGTGAGTCTTTCTCCCCACCCCAAGGCGGTTATTCCTTTTGTGAATTAGTTAATTTGTCCATATGCACAATGTCCAATACTTGTGAAATCCAGGCTTTTAAAGTTTTCCCCTTTTTTTGCAGTCACTAATCTCACTGCAGTTAATAAATGGAGGACGAGGTCTTTATGGGTTATGTTCTTAATCTGAGGAGTAAAATAAGATAGGAGGGCTTCCAAAAAACATAGGTTTCCTTTATAAAAAAAAAGTTTTTAGACCTAATGAGTATGAAAATAATGTTGGCACGGTGCAATCAGTGTCTGCCAAAATCTCAGAAACAAGAATGGCTGCGGGATAAGGTTTCTAGCTGAGGGATGAGGTTTCAGGTCCCACTCTGGAGTAGCAGAAAGTGGGATAAATTAGGAAAACCAGTTTTAAAGTGTAGAATATATCATGCACAGCAGGAGAAATCATGTAGATGTGTTTAATTTGCAAAAGGTCTACAAGTTGCATGATTTGTTTGGTATTCCTCGTAACAGAGTTTTGAGATACAGTACTTTGGTGCAGAATTTTAATTTTCTTTTAAATGTAAAGTTCACCAACCTCACAGTGAGAATTGGTTGCATTCAAACATAATGCCAAACCATGGGTTGGTACTATGTCTGTCTAATTATGCTAATTTACAAACCATGTTCTGTGAAACCTGCCAAATAAGAATATCCAAACAACGAACTGGGGTGGTGGTTTGCAAACCATGGTTTGTACTAACCACGGTTTGCTGCGGCATCTGAAGTCGCAAACCACAGTTAGGGTCATTGTTCTGCCTTAAAAGAGGCTGCTGCCCCATGGTGAGAGGGGTGAAGGTGTGTGTTGAGCAGATGGAAAATGAAAGGAGACAAGTGGCCGCGAACCATGGCTTGCTTGCTGTACATCTTGAAGCTCAAACCATAGCACAGGTTCAAAGCACAATGGCTAGCACAAATCATGCTTTGGCGTGATGTCTGAACTGAGCCAATGAGTGGCTTAGCAGCATTCTGACATTGTTCATCTCCCATTCCCAGGCTTGCAGCGGTGAGGAGTTGGAGCTTCACAGCTATGGCATGCTGTTGCCCTGTGGGGCAGACCGCTTCCGTGGGGTCGAATATGTGTGCTGCCCTGCACGCCCCACAGCTCTCAGGCTGGAACAAGCCACTGAGGCACCCCAGATCCTTTCCCATCTGAGAGAGGAGGCCCTGCACAGGTGAGCAAACGACCCCAAGTTCCACTTGCCACTCGCCCCTTAATGTTGTTGGCATGCAGTATGGGACACTTTGGAGCTTAAGAGGATCCATGTTGGCAAATTGCCATATATTCCCCACCCCCCACAAAATCAGAATTTATTTTAATTCAGGTTTTTAATTGTGCAAAATTCAAGGCCCTATTTGCTTCCACCCAGGTGGCATTCACACTGCTTCAGATGTTCTGAAAGGTGTTCCCCACACAGTTTCCCCCTTGCCAGAAAGACCCCCCAAAAATGCACACTCTTTCCTTTAAGTATCTATTGTGCAGTCTCCTGACCGGATGGTTCTTTCTTTAGCAACAAGGTTCCGACAGGACGCATCCCAACAGAGGAAGAGAGCCTGGAAATGGAGGAGGAAGGGGACCTGGATGAAGATGAAGAGGTGGAGGAGGACGAGGACGACGAGGAGGAGAGCCCTGGAGATAGTGCCCCTGACCCCGACCCTTTCCCTGCTGCCTGGGATGACTATTTTGTGGAGCCGGGTTACTATGACGACAGCATCACCCAGACTACCATCACGACCACCACGCAGACCACCGAAGAGGATATCAAAGGTAAGCTCTGGAGGACAGGGCAGGGCTAGCGACTGGAGCCGGGATGGTGAAGCTGTGGACCACCAGATGTTGTTGGGCTCCAACTCCCATCAGCCCCTGTGAGTGTGGCCAATAGACGGGGTTGATGGGAGTTGTAGTCCAACAGCATCCGAAGGGCTACAGGTTCCCTAACTGCTCTTCCTCACTTGCCTGTTCACCTCTCTAGAAGTAGTAGGGTGGGAGGTGAAGGAGCTCCATCCTCCTCCATCCTTTCCCTCACCTTTCTGGGAGGCCCTGTTGATCTGTCTTCTAAAAAGCAAGGATGAGAGAGGCCTACTGAAGATGCTTATCTCAAGAAATGGAACCTGAACTTTGTTTTTCTGAGAGCGAGTGAAGTCAGTGTTTCCATTCGGGGCACTTCTGAAGTTCATGGAATCCCTGCTGCAGATGTTAGCACATGAAAGGAGGGGCGCATGGAGCCAGCAAGCAGCTACAAGGGGTGGTGAGACAAGACGGAAATGCTCAGCTGCTTCTCCTGGTCACGTCTCCTCCTCGTCCTCCTCACAATGGGGCGACTGTTCTAGAGGCAGCTCAGAACCTGGCTCTTCCTGACACAAAGCGGCAGACGCAGTGAGCCAGTGCATCCCTCAGCCGACACAGCTTGGGGGTGGGGCACAAGGGGGCACTCCCGCCTCAGTCTGTGGGGAGCCAAGGGGAGCTGAGAATTCAGCGTTTTTTTGCCCTGTACAGTTTTTGTAAGAGGTGGGGTTGGATTCAATTTAACGTATTGTTTAGCTTTTCATTCAAATGGATCTCAAAGCAGCTTACAAGCAGTAAGAAACAGTAACATGGTAGAACATCACAAAAACAGGCAGCGACCATTTTAGGCACGACCAATACACGCGCAACCGCGCATGCGCACATCATGCTGAACCTGGAAGTGGCCAAAAAAGTCACAAAAAAGGGCAGAATGGGGCAGGGGCGGAATGAGGTGTTTGCAGGCTTTTTCAACGTTGTTTGAAATATATGCGATTTCACTTAAATGCACAGTGCCTTGGAACGTAACCCCTTCATAAATTGGGAGTTGTCTGTACAGCATAAGTCAAATAAAATAATCAACAAATAATGTATAAAACAGTTACAATCTGTGAAACACTATTAATGAAACAGCAACTGAAAAATAAGGGGGGAGTGGGCCCGTTATCCCATGTGAGGCTATCAATGGCATCTAGAAGGTTGGAGAAGGGTGTGTATTGATGCCTCGCCTGAGTGGAGAGCCCCCTGTCCTGCAGGGCATGTTTTGTGTGGGTGGGAGGGCCGAGGCATGTCGCCTTGTGTAACGCACTCCCTGTGTTTTCAGTGGCCCCCACCCCTCGCCCCACCGACGGAGTGGACGTTTATTTCGAAATGCCCGGAGATGGGAACGAACACGCCAACTTCCTGCGTGCCAAGATGGACTTGGAGGAACGGCGCATGAGGCAGATCAACGAGGTGATGGGGGGGTGCAGCTCTAGAGCAACTGTCATCCCAAGTGAGGGATGAAACACAGTTCCCTTTGCTTAAATTGTGAACGTCTTCAATGCATCGGTAGCCTGTTTCACAACTTAGAAGGCACAATTTGTCCTCGTCGCATAAGATGATAAATTTGCATGTGCGGATTTGATCACAATCGCTCAGAGGCACATCTTGCTGAATAGGCTTTGATGTTGTAAATTTTCCCCATGAATAAGACAAACCAAGTGTTAACACAATGCCTGTCATGTAGGCCAGCTTTACGAGTGAAGATGAGCTGATTGTTTTGTTTTGGCTGCTGAGTGAATAGGAGAGAGTCTGTGGCAGGGGCTTCCAAATGGTCACTTGGGACACCTGCCCATAATTCCATCTCTAAATGTTGAATTTACTCTATACCAGGGATGTCCAACCAGTTGATCGCAGGGTGTCCCTGGTCGATCCCGGTCGATTGCAGGACCCTGAGTGCCCCCCAAAAAAAACACCTCTTGGATGTTCGACATGCCTGCTCTATACGAAACAGCAATATCCAATATATAAAATTCATGCCTTCAAGCCTGACAAGCGATACTGGAGATGGAGGGTGAGAGGACACAATAGGAACTGCATCACGGGGTCAGGGTTTGTGCCAGGAAGAGATGTGGGCCTTTTTGTGGGAGCATCGTCCGCACCTCATTGCTTTGTTTCAATTCGACAGGTGATGAAGGAGTGGGCCGAGGCAGACAACCAAGCAAAAAACCTGCCCAAGACTGATCGTCAGGCACTCAATGAGGTGAGGACTGGAGAAGGATTGTATTGAGATCAGCTCTGGAGACACTTTGCCAGTAAAATCAAATCACATTAGTGGGCATACCAAAGGACCTTTTCAGTGATGGCCCCACAGCTATGGAACCCTTTACCTACCAAAGTGTGAATGGAGCTTTTGATTGAGACTTTTTAAATGGCTTTTTAAGAAAAAACCTATCCCAGCTTACTTTTTCCTAGGTGTTTTTCTTTAATGATGATGCTGGTTTGGAAATTGTTTTACATCTTGGACAGATTATTTCTATGCTTTTAAATTCTTGGGGGGTATTTTTCATGCCAGTATTAAAAATGCCAGCTGCGCTGGGAATTTGTTGGAAGGGTAGGATACAAATTCCCAAAATAAATTAAAACTCGTTTAAAATAACACATTTTTAAGTTTCTTTCGTTGCTACTTTTGGCTCCTTTTGTAATTTTTACATTTTTGAATGCTGATTTTGGAATGCCTATATTTTTTTTATTTTGAAATGGCGTCATTTATCTCCCCCGTTCCCAAACTGCTATTTTGTGGAAGAAAGCATATGAATTAACTTCATGTTTTGTCTGTGTAGATGTATTTGCTGGGGCCTCCATCAGTCTAACCCCTCCTACAACCTCTCCAAAAACCCCACACTAACCCATGGGGAATCTTTTTTGCTTCTGCCCCCACCCCATGGGCCAATTTTGACAGGTGGGCATAGCTACCCACATGTCAATCACATCACGCAATTGTTATTTCACATGATTGACAGGCGGCTTGCTCCTCCCACCCTCCCAAAACTCAACATCAGGTGTTGAAGGGGGCAGCGTGGGAGGGCTTGCACATCTGCTTAACTTCAGCCATGCTATGCAGCACCAGATGCTCCCAGACCATCACCCTTTGGCCCCAGCAGATACATTTAACTTCATGACCATCTCGCCTTTTCTCTTGGCTGACCCAGCACTTCCAGTCCATCCTTCAGACGCTGGAGGAGCAGGTGTCTCGAGAGCGACAGCGGCTGGTCGAGACTCATTTGGCCCGTGTGGTGGCCCTGCTCAACGATAATCGAAGGGCAGCACTAGAGAGCTACCTGACCGCTGTGCAGACTGATAATCCCCAGGTAAGGAAAAGCATATAGAGGAGGAGGGGATGAGTTGGGTGGGGACCTACTCAGGGATGCTGTTCTGTACCTTTTACCTTTACCTGTACCTTTACCTGGTTGGATGCCATTGCCTCCCTTGAATGGCACCACTCTTTGGGCTTTTTGCTTCTTTTTGGTTTTGTTAAATTAGTTGTTTTTTTTTTCATTCTTTTATTTATATTTTATACATTTATTTACATTTTATACATTCTTTTTTATAAAAAAAATATTTTTTGACAAAGTCATAATCATAAATAAATAAGAATAAAAATGTGCACCCCACCCACCTAGACCATTCCACTGTAACTAGCCAACCTCCCAGAATGTCAACACCTCTTGCGATGGTTTGACCCCTTTCCATTTTAACAGTACAAAGTCTACAAACACCCTCCGTATCTCCTCAAAATCATTTCTCCTGCGTATTCCCCGTCTTACCTTAATGGCACATTTTAATTTATCATGAATAGCTATAACCCACACCTCTTTATTACCATTCTTCCATTTTATATTCTGCTTGCCCCTTCCACTTCCTGGCTATAATAATTCGTGCAGCTGTCTATGAATTTGTGAGCAAGTCCTTCATAGCCTGTGAATCTTTCACCGTTAAATTAATTTTTAACAATAAGATAATTGTTCCTTTCATTTGTAAGCCACTTTAAGCACCTCCCTTTTGTAGGTGAAAGTATGAGGTGTTTTTTAAAAAAAAAAATGCATTAACTTGTCCTTTTCTAGTTCAAACTCTTACTTCTCCCCCCATTGTTATCACCCCCTCTGTTAAATATCTTTTTGTTTTTCCTTGGAGACCTTATTACCCAGACTCCCTTGCACTCTGCACTGACTACAAATCTGGGCATGTTAATATACAGGACACATTTGTCCAGCACGTGCCCAATCTCATGTAGATGCACATGAATGCTTCACATTGTACATGGATGTTCCACTCCATGTATGTGTGCATTTAAATGTAACTGACTGCACATGGCATGCTTACATGGGTAAATGCCTTACCCCCATCACCTGTAAGAATCAGGCTTTATAATTCAAGTTCTCTGTGTGCTTGGACTCTGTGAACTCCAGTGTGGAATCTGGTACTGGGGAAGAATCCTGCACATACACAGAGCAGCAAAGCGGCTAAAGTATTAGGCAGCAATCTTAGACATATTTTAAAAGAGAGTAAGATCTATTGAACGCTTTGGGACTTAACATCAAGCCAACATGCCTAGAATTTCTCTGTTCAGCCCAGGACATCCAGTTCAACTCTCCACGCAGCCATGAATCTCACTGGATGGCTTTGAGCCTTTATTCTAAGCCTAAGCTCTACCTCACGGGATTGTTGTGAGAATACCATGGGGAAAGGGGGCCATGTTTGCTGCCCTGAGCTCCTTGGAGCAAGGGCTGAGCAAAAAATGGAATGAAAGATGTGGGTTCGGGTCAGTTTCTGGTAGAACTCCTGAGAATCTCTGATAAACATTTTAAGCAAGAAAGCATTTTTTTCCCTACCCAGCAAAGGCTGAGAATATGAGTTTTTGAAACCTGTATGGGCAATGCAAAGTTAAATTTCTGAAACCAGAATTCCAGTGAGCTAAAAGTTATGGCTGTTTGCTACATGACTTTTGGACTTCCTGTAATCAAAAAATAAGCAAAAGGGAGGAAGGTACAAGAGATCTCCCCTCTCCACTCCCTTTATCTTTCTGTTGTCTTTCCTTCCAAGCTCCTTTCCTGTTTATCTCCTTTGTCTCCTCTGTGCTTTCTGCTGCTTCTTATGCCTGGTACAGCCTCTTCCCTGTTATTCATCAAGCTGTTTCAGGGCCAGCTTAACTGAAGGCAAACGTAGTGGCAGCCTGGGAGTCCAGGGGTGTCTTCCTCAGCAGCCCCCAAGAGAAAAAAAATCTCTGCTAACCTGCAGTATTGGGGAGGCAGCGCAGAAGCAGCTTACCCACTCCTTGGCATGGCTGATATCCCTTTGTTCCAGAAAAGAGGATCAGGGGCCTTTTCCTGCCTATTCCAGGTCACATTTTCAAAGACATTAAAGATTAGAGTAAGGAAACAATTTTCTGTTCAGATTTTATTCACCTGATGTGCTGAGCAGCAGAGCAAGAGCGCTGGGGCAGAATTAGAACTCACAACAAACTTTGGAACAGCATGGAGGGCAGGCTGAGAACGGACGGAGGCTGGCAGGTTGTACTGAACCAGAATATGCTGCGCTAGATGGCACTGTTATATTCCCTGTCCTGGACTCCTTGGGAAGGAAGGGCAGGATATAAATCCAATTAATAATAGTGATAATGGCAATAATTGTCCAGAGCGCCAAGCCCTCTGGTCAGAGGACTGTGTCGCTCCCGTGGCCTCCGCAACAGGCCTCTAGTTGTGAATGGAGAACAGTAGCAAGCACGTTGTCGAGTGTCATGAATGCACAATAAAGCAACTGTTTGTTTATTGCATTTGCTGTGCGGGGAAAGAGATGGAAATGAAGGTTGATCTGGGAGGATAACAGACAAGCAAACCCTGCCTGAACATTTCGAGGGAACGGGTGAGGGGGGTTAGAACCGTTAGCCTGGAATAACCTCCGGAGCATGCAGGTGCCGAGAAGAGAAAGATACTCGTCCCTGTCATCCTGTGTCTTGTAATATAAACAATGCAAGGCGATGTGTTCCAAGCAATACAGATCAAAACCATGCAAAGCGAAGGGCTGGGTATTGTGCTCCTCTTTTGGGTGCTTGGAAATGGACCAGATACGAGCAGGAAGGGGAAGCAGGACGCAGAAAAGTTGCACAGAAGCTGTCACAGAACTGTCGGGTTGGAAGGGACCACAAGGGTCATCTGGTTCATCATCATCATCATCATCATCATCATCATCATCATCATAATTTAACCCGTGGTGCTGTGGGTTAAACCACAGAGCCTAGGGCTTGCCGATCAGAAGGTTGGCGGTTCGTATCCCCGCGATGGGGTGAGCTGCCGTTGCTCGGTCCCTTCTCCTGCCTACCTAGCAGTTCGAAAGCACAAAGTGCAAGTAGATAAATAGGTACTGCTTTCTAGTGGGAAGGTAAACTGTGTTTCCGTGCGCTGCTCTGGTTCGCTAGAAGCTGCTTACTCATGCTGGCCACATGACCTGGAAGCTGTCTGCAGACAAACGCCGGCTCCCTCGGCCAGTAATGCAAGATGAGCTCCGCAATCCCAGAGTCGTCCGCAACTGGACCTAATGATCAGGGGTCCCTTTACCTTTACCTTTACCTTTACTTTTACCCCACCCATCTGGCTGGGTTTCCCCAGCCACTCTGGGTGGCTTCCAACAGAACATTAAAATACAATAACCTATTAAACATTAATAGATCCCCCTGCAATGCAGAATATCTTTTGCCCAACGCAGGGCTCGAACCCACGACCACGGGTTTAAGAGTCTCCTTCTCTGCCGACTCAGCTATCCTGGCTGGTTACGTTAGAGATGTTGTTGATAGCATGCTTGGAAGTGGACACATGTAACATCAGAAGGCAATCCAGCTGAATCAGGCCGATAGCTCATCTAGTCTCGCATCCTGTTCCCATGTACCTGTGGGAAGCCTGCACATGAGCAGAGCATTCTGCCTCTGACAGTGGAGACCAAACATAGCAATCATGGCTGATGGAATATGCGCAGCTTGCGGACTTGTTGTTGTTTAGTCGTTTAGTTGTGTCCGACTCTTCGTGACCCCATGGACCAGAGCACACCAGGCACTCCTGTCTTCCACTGCCTCACACAGTTTGGTCAAACTCATGTTAGTAGCTTCGAGAACACTGTCCAACCACCTCATCCTCTGTCATCCCCTTCTCCTTCTGCCCTCAGTCTTTCCCAGGGTCTTTCCCAAGGAGTCTTCTCATGAGGTGGCCAAAGTATTGGAGCCTCAGCTTTGGGACCTGTCCTTCCAGTGAGCACTCAGGGTTGATTTCCTTAAGAATGGATAGGTTTGATCTTCTTGCAGTCCATGGGACTCTCAAGAGTCTCCTCCAGCACCAGAATTCAAAAGCATCAATTCTTCGGCGATCAGCCTTCTTTATGGTCCAGCTCTCACTTCCATTCATCACTACTGGGAAAACCATAGCTTTAACTATATGGACCTTTGTCGGCAAGGTGATGTCTCTGCTTTTTAAGATGCTGTCTGGGTCATCGCTTTTCTCCTAAGAAGCAGGTGTCTTTTAATTTTGTGACTGCTGTCACCATCCGCAGTTATCATGGAGCCCAAGAAAGTAAAATCTCTCACTGCCTCCATTTCTTCCCCTTCTATTTGCCAGGAGGTGATGGGACCAGTGGCCATGATCTTCGTTTTTTTGATGTTGAGCTTCTGTAGAATAAGAGAACAAGATGAACATACGTTTAGAGAAGATTGGAAAATGTTTATTGACTATAAGGGGGGGAATTGTGTATATTTGAAAACATGAGCAGCATTAAGATAAATTCAACAGTGTAAAGTATTGATGGATGTAATAATGGAATACTGAATGGGTTAGTTTGTATAAAATAGGCAGGGATTTATGTTCTGCAAAATGAACCATGGAAAGAGAAGAAGGGAAGTCATTGATATTGTAAGGTTGTTTAAATGAATATTCTAAAATGTAAAACAAAAAATTTAATAAAAATTATACAAAAAAAAGGAGAGGGTTAGCCAGTGGTCATAGAAATGTAGGAAGTGGCCTTATACTGAGTCAAACCAGTGGCTTTCCAAGATTTTAAGCCGGAGATATTCCCAGCTTGAAGATGCTGGGAATTGAACTCGGAACCTTCTGCATGCAAAGCATATGCTCTACCACTGAGCTATGTCCCCTCCACTCACTTATGTGTTCCTATGAGCTCAGGCCATTAGTTTATCTATCTCAAGGGTCAGCAAACTTTTTTCGCAGGGGGCCGGTCCACTGTCCCTCAGACCTTGTGGGGGGCCAGATTATATTTGGGGGGGAATCCCCCCGACTCTCCCCTCCCTTCTCCACAGCACCGGACGAGCCCTGGGGCTGCTTACCTGTGCCTTGCGAGTGGCAGCGGCTGGTGGCGGCGGTGAGATGATGAGCGGCGCGAAAGGGCTGGCTGCAGAGAGGGGCTGCTTAAAATGGCGCTCAGTCAACAAAGCCTGGCCCCCTTCCTCCTCTAGGCAGGGCAGGGAAAAGCCAGGAGGAGGGAGGGAGGAGGTGCCGCCACAGTGTGTGTGAGGGGGGGGAATGGCGCAGCCTAAATGATCAGAATCTCCATGCCGATCCATGCACCAATTCCTGGACCATCCACAGGCTGGATCCAGAAGGCAATTGGGCCGGCTCCGGCTCCCGGGCCTTAGTTTGCCTACCCATGGTCTACCTCAATAATGCCCACACTGGCTGGCAGTGGCTTTATAAGGTTTCAGGCAGAAAGTTTTTTTCCCAGCCCTACATGGAGATGCTGGGGATTGAACTTGGGACCTTCTGCGGTTTTCTATTGGGAATAGTATCAGGAAGTCTAAAGGAAGAAGACAAGACATTATATTTGTATGCAACAGTAGCCGCAAGGCTATTGATTGCGAAAAATTGGAAAAGTGGTATTATACCGACAAAAATAGAGTGGCTTGCCAAATTATTGGAGTCCTACAAATTATTGGAGTCCTACAAAACAATGGGAGAAATTGGAAGGATCTCAAAAGAGAAGATAGACAGGGATTGGAAGGTGTTTAAAGGATATTGAAAAATCAGAACTCCTATTAGAATAAACAAGTTCCGTTTTAAATACTGAAATACTAAATAAGATGGATAACAATGTGTAATAGAAAAAGAAGCATGAAATTAGGTTAAAGGTGTGTGAAAGAAAGTAATACAAGTGGAAAGAAATTGCAATTGAGTAGATTGGAAGTCTAACAGAAAGGTGGGGTGAGGGGTGGTGATGGGGAAAGGAATTATTTGTGGGACTGAGTTTAGGTACGTTTGAACATTTTTACGGATTGTATGAAATGTATGTTTGTAGGCTTGTATATTCGCAATATGTGTGTATTAATGCTGAATTGTTTTAACAATAAAAACTTTTCCAAAGAAAAGAACTCTTGACCTTCTGCATGCAAGGCAAATGTTCTACTGTTGAGCTACACCTGCACCTGCCTAACTTGTTTTGTTTTTTCTTTTGTCCCCTCCCTTTGACCCAGCCGGACCGCGTCCTGTTAGCCCTGAAGAGATATGTGCGGGCAGAGCAGAAGGACCAGCGCCACACCCTCCGACATTACCAGCACGTGGCAGCTGCTGATCCAGAGAAGGCTGAGCAAATGAAGTTCCAGGTCTGGTTTCCATCCTTCCTCTTCTTCTTCTTCTTCTTTCTCCTCCTGCCCACCCGCCCCCCAGGTGCCCCTGTCTGGGGTCCCTGCATTCACACCTTCTTGGAGGAGGGGAGCAATAATAAACCTAGGCTGCTGTCGTCCCCAGGTCTACACCCACCTGCATGTCATTGAAGAACGGATGAACCAGAGTCTGGCGCTGCTCTACAAGAACCCTCAGCTTGCCCAAGAGCTTCGAGGAGACATTGGTATGTCTAGATAAGATGGACCCAAAGGCCTGATCTGGTAGGAGAGGGTTTCCCAGTGATTGCCTTCAGGGGGGTGTTGTGGAGCTCCTCCTCTCCTTATCCCAGCTGCCCATATCATAAGATCTTTAGATGAGGCCCTTATGCACAGCCAGCTGTCCTGTGAAGTTCAGACCCTTCTTTCTGAGGGCACCATATCTGTGGAGGTGTGCTTTCTGTGCTGCCACCTTCTCTGCTCTCCTTGACCTTGGGCTGAGCGGATGGACGCTTTCCAGCGAGAGAGAGTCTGTTCACTAACTCTCTCCCAGTTCTTCTTCTCCTAGCTGTTCACCACCCAGTTCTTCCCAACTTCTGTCTTCTGAACTATGTCCCTCTGCAAACCACTGTTCCAAATCTATACTGTCCCACTGCTCCTGGGAAGATTCAGGGTCCTGACTTAGGAGCAGGGGGAGGGGGAAGGCTCCCACCATTCCTCCTCAGTGCAGCCCTCCTCAGCACGCTCCGTGACAATCAGTAGGCGATACTGAACTCAATGGACTCAGTAAAAGGCAATTTCCCATGTGCCTCTTTTGGAGAAGGGCCAAAGCCCAGTAGAAGAAGATCTGCATTGTGTGTGGAAGGTCCCAGGGTCGGGCCTTATGTCTCCGGGTAGAGCAGGCAATGTCCTCAGTCCGAAACCCTCGGGAGCTGCTTCCAGTTAGCAGAGACAATATTGAATTAGGTGGCCTAATGGTCCAACTCAGTTTAAGGCAGCTGTCTTTATAGTCTTAATGCCCTCCCTTGAGGGGTAAAAACTGCCAGCAGTGTTATAATCATTTCTATGTCAAATCAAAACTTCTTCATTTGCCTGGGCTGTTTCAAAAAGTCCCAAGTTTTAGGAATTTTATTAGTAGGCAGCCTGTTCTGCTTGTTTGTTTAACACCTTTGTCTTTGGTTGTTATGTATGCTGATGTGCTCCTTAATTGTACGGCCTTCATTTTTATTTATATTTGCTTTTGTATACCATCTTGGTGTCTCTGTAGATGAAGGGTGGTCTAAATGCTTTTTTTTTTTTTAATTAAAGAAGGGAAATTCTGCAAAATGCTGAATGTCCTCTTTGAGTGAGGGGTTAGATTTGCCAAGCAAGCACAGAGAGGATTCCATAAGGATGGCTTTAAATAATAATAATAATAAGGTTTGGGGAAAACAGTTGCAGCACATGTAATTGCAGGAGGGCAGGAGTAGAGTCGGCTGATGTTCAGGTCAACTCTCTGACCCCTTTCTCTGTAATGCTCTCCTAGAGGAGCTGCTGCGCTCAGAACGGGTGACCACCAACGACCTGCTCACCACCTCCATCTCAGAGACACGCACCACTGAGGAATTCCTGCCCATGGACAGTAGCGAGGACTTGGTTTCTGAGAGCCATTCGTACCCACGTGATGGAGAAGGTGAGTTCAGGATGTCTTTGAAAGAGATGGTGCTTTGCTTAGCAAAGGTGACCAGCACACTCCTCAAGTCATGACTGTCCCTGGAGCATCATAGTGGCCCAGTACAAAAGGAGCCGGTTCACAAGAGATCTTGTTTTTATTTTAAAATATGTTTAGGCTACTTACTATTCAGAGAATTGCAAAACAGTTCACACCATAAAGATACGCATTCAAAACATTTCAAAAAAATGATACAGGTATATAGGATTGAAGAATCCAGCATGAATCATCAGGAACTGCCTGAACGATGGGCAGGGATGGAGGAGAAACTTGGTTCTGTTTGAGTTTTAATGTGAACCTGCCCAATTTGGATTTTTCAAAACATAGCTCTCCTTAGAAATTCTCACTTCTAATTTTGTCACTTCTAATTCGGCTTGTTTGTTTCCTCTTGTGAGTGAAATCGGCAGGACTTGCTTTTTGGTACATAGATATTTGGTTAAGACATATCCACTGGGGGAACTAAGGTGCTTCTAGGCTGTCTCTATTTGCAGGTGTGATTCAGTCACTTCCGAACAAATTCAGGTTGTATGATAATAGTTGATTACGGAACCTTAATCTTGCTTCTCCCCAAAAAAGCCAGACTTCTTGCAGCAAGGAAAATGACAGTGAAATGCACCTGGAATTGTGGTTGCTAATTGCTTTATGCAATGTCATCTAACCTCCCTGCGATCCAATCAGAACAAATATTCAGTAGACAGCATCTAATCTCTCCAGAAAGAAATCACAATGGTTGCTCAATAAAGCCTTTTCTAGAACTGGCTCTGTTGACACCAGGACTAGATTTCTTGGCTTTTCTGTTTTCAATTTAGCCAAATTCTCACTTATTTTTGTATTATATTTTAAGTTGCTTTGATTTTCTTTCCTTTTTTAAAAAAACAAAACAAAACAACCACAACTATAAAGTGCAATAAACCAATCATCACAAATGTACGAAAAGCAGGCTGTCTGGAGAGGCATACAGGTTTAAAAATAAGAGCGATAGCGATGAACCCAGCGAAAAGAATCCAGCCACAGAGAAGAAAAATAATGAGAGAAGCCACCAAAGCAAACAGCAGCAGTCTGGAGACAGAAAAGAACAGATAGCAGACACATTCCAGATGTAAAAATGGCTGGCTTGGTGACTGATTGTATCTGAGGATCAAAGGATAATGAGGAGTGCCGAGATTGCATGCTTGGGCAGAAGGATGGATGGTGAGATGATCAAAGTCCACAGAGATGCAGACTGTGAAAGAAACGAAGAAAGAAAATATCTTACATTTGATGGGGAAAGGCCATATCTCAGTAGTTCCCTGGCGTGTCTGGTTAAAAAGGATCTAAGAGCCGATGGTGGGACAGACCTTTGCTGGAGACATTGGAGAGCCACTCAGACAAGGCTGAGATAGATGAATAAATATTCTGACATGGATGAAAGCAGTTTCCTATGGGCTATTCTTAACCTTTATAAAACTCAAGTTTTAGACCCGGAACTCATGTCCCATATGAATGGGTTGAGTGATACAGCCGAGTGAGAGATTTGTGGATGGGTTGTTGCTCATTATTTGACTCTTTCTGCAATTTGACTCTATGGTTCAGTGCTCTCTTTCCATCATCTGACGCATTATCAGTATGGTCAGTTTTGCTTCGATGTTGATAATGACCATATTTGTTGAAATTCTATTTATCTCCCATTTTAAGGAGATCCGAAAAGATCTCTCCAAACAGGGCGAATGGGCATTAAAACAGCTCATGCAATTCAACGCAAGCAAGTGCAAAGCTCTGCACTTTGGGGGCAAAAAGCTGCATCTTCACGTCTATGTTTATGGGGTCTGAATTTGCTAGCAGTGACTGGCCAAGAAGGAGGTCTTGGGATTATTATGGTTGATAGCTCAATGAAAATGTCTGTCCAGTCTGCAGCAGCTGTGAAAAATGTGAATTCCATTTTGGTGACCATTAAGAATATAAATTAGGGAAGGAATCGAAAAGCAAAACTGCCAATATAATAATGTCATCATAAAAAATCTATGGTGCGACCACATTTGGAATACTGTGTGCCGTTCTAGTTACCGTGCCTGAATGCAATACAATATTGTAGAGCTGTAAAACATTGAAGAAAAGGCAATTAAAAATGATCAAGGGGCTGGAGCAACACTCCTTTGAGAAAAGGTTACAGTGTTAGGAGCTTTTAGTTTCGGGCGGAGTGGGAGAAAGTGAGCAAGGGAGAATATTAGGTAAAGAAAAAGGATAGAGAGATGTTTTCCACCCTCTTTCATAATACTAGAAGCCAGGATCTTTCAATGAAGCTGAATGTTTGAAGATTCAGGACAGATGAGAGAAAGTGCTTGTTCACACAGCACATAGTTAATGGCCAGAAGCCTGGGTGGCTTTAAAAGAGGGTTAGTCAAATTCTTGGAAGACAGAGCTGTCAGTGGCTACTAGTCAATTTTATGGAGTTGTTATTAGTGTGCAAAGCCCTGAACGGTCAGAACCCACACGCTTGAAAGAGTGCCTCCCCCAATACTCACAAGTCCTGCCTCTTCATATTTGTGGGAGGGGCTCTGCTTGTGATTCCACCAATGAACACAGCCTGTGGCATAGCAATGTGTGGCAGGGCCTTCTCTGTGGCTGCCCCTATTGCAAAATTGCCTCCTGATGGAGATCCAATTGAGCCCCACCCTGATTTCCGATGGGCAGCAGTTTAAGACCTATCTATTTGGGCCTTTGGTGTATAGTCAGATGGGAGGTTGAGTGTCCAGTTGTTTGCTTTCCACTGTGTGGCATCTAATGATTTAATCTTTCTGTGTTTATTGTTTTGTGCTGATTTTATCTGTATGATTATTGTTATACCGCGTGGGCTCCTTCTGGAAGCAGGGTGGGATATAAGAATAATAAATAAAGAAGTGAAAATAATGATGGCTGTGTACTACCTCCCAATATTGGAGGGGATATGCCTCTGAATAACAGTTACTGGGGGGCACAAACGGATAGGTTGCTATTGGACTCGGGTTCGGCTTTCAGGCTTCCTGAAGGCATCTGTTTGGCCACTGTGAGATCAGGATGCTGGTCTGTTTAGGGATAGCTCAGTTGGTTAGAGCATGGTGCTGATAATGCCAAGGTTGCAGGTTCAATCCCTGCATGGGACAGTTGCATATTCCTGCATTGTATGGGGTTGGACTAGATGATCCTCAGGGTCCCTTCCAACTCTACAATTATACGATTTTATGACTAGAAGGATCTTGTTCTCTTATGTTCACAAACCCAATCCTGATCAGGCCCTCCCACAACAACAATTTAAACCAGTGTTTCCCAAACTTAGGTCTCCAGTTGTTTTTGGACTACAGCTCCCATAATTCCCAGCTAGCAGGACCAATGGTCAGGGGTGATGGGAATTGTGGTCTAAAAACACTGATTTAAACAATACAGTGGTAAGACTCAGCACACTGAATGTGTTTCCTTGTTTAATAGCACTGTCTAATTGGACCCTGTGAGAGTGCAGTATAGCCAAAGCTGAGCTGGGATTTGATCTTGCATCTCAGTGCCCAGTCTAGACACGCAGCAGAATGAAGTGTTGGAATCGACTGCAGCGAGGCATCACACCCTTTTGAGTGCTCCCCTATGTTAAAAGCTCCCCGCAAACAGAGAATGAGCTCAGCAGACGGACAGGCAAGAGCTCTGCTGTTCTGCTTTGCTACTTGCTGAGAGTGTAACATGAGGAAACATTCCAAAGCAGTATCCCCCACCTGTAGTCTGAAGAGGTTGCAGTTCCAAGACTTCTTTTTTTCAGATCCTAAGCAGTGACATCATCTTCTGGAGCCCCGGGGGGGGGGGTAACTGATGGACTTTGCTCTTGCTCTGGCAAGTGAATGAGGTAGTAGCGAGACTTTCATGTTTGCTTGCGACAGATTAGCATAGCGGAAGTCAGGGAATGAGGAAAAATAATCCAGAGGCTGGATACTTCGTTCCTTTTCTTTTGATAGGGTTCCTTTTTCATGCCTTCAGTTTTTGAATAGCAACATTTCATTTCTTTACTTGATTGCTAGCTAAAGGTTGCACTTCAGTTGGCTGAAGGTATCGGTGTGTTTTCAGAAGTTGAACCATGGGTAGGCAAACTAAGGCCCAGGGGCCGGATCCAGCCCAGTCGCCTTCTAATCCAGCCTGCGGACGGTTCAGGAATCAGTGTGTTTTTATATGAGTAGAATGTGTGCTTTTATTTAAAATGCATCTCTGGATTGTTTGTGGGACATAGGAATTCATTCTCCCCTCCCCCTTCAAAATACAGTCCGGCCCCTCACAAGGTCTGAGGGACAGTGGACCGGCCAAAAAGTTTGCTGACCCCTGAGTTGAACCTATACAATGAGAAGGTCAATGGAGCTACTCCCAGGAAACCAAGCATAGGATTGCAGTGGTGTTGATCTTAATAAATTGTGGTTCTGTTAATGTTCTGCTGTGCGTTCCCATAATAATGCCTGCATTTTTGGACTTGACTTGGGGTGTGTCTATAGGGGCCCTTGCACTTTACCACTTGACCACTGCTTCTGTTGTGTATGGACCCAAGCTGGGTCCAAACACCAGCAGTCATTGAAAGCATTCCTGTTCTTAGCAGAAAATTCTGCTGGCGGCTTTTGCAGATGCTCACCTGTTCAGCCCAAGGCATCTCCGGTCCACGTGGCCGGTGATGGGGAAGGCCCTCTGCTTGAGACTTTGGAGGGCCATTGTCAATCTGAGTAGGCAGTACTCTTCCATTTGAGGAAGGGCCCCGTTGGCTCAGTGGTAGAGAATCTGCCTTGCCTTGCAGAAGCTCCCAGGTTCAAACCCCAGCAGCTCCAGGCAGGGCTGGGACAGACTCTTCTGTGAAACCCCGGAGAGCCCTGCCAGTCAGTGTGGACTATACTGAGCTAGATGGATCAGTGGTCTGGCTTGGTGTAAGGTAGCTTCCTTTGTGCTGGACTAGGTGAGGAAACAGCAGGCCTGGCAAAAGGCAATTCCCTGTGACTGTCTTCTGCAATCTGCAAGCCTCATTGGAAGGCCCTAGGTTTCAGGAAGAGACTTATTTCACTGAAGCCCTTTCTGCTTGGATGAGAAAATCTGTCTGTTTCAGTTTCTCTCTGCTACTAATTTTTCTCATCTTAAATTCAGTTTACTAGATTTTTGCATCAGTTTGTGAATCTTTTTTTTAAACTCATGAAAATGCATCAACATTTTAGTTGTGTGCATTTCTGCTAATATACCCATTTTTGCAAGTGATTTCCCCCATCATAGAATTGTAGAGTTGGAAGGGACCTTGAGGGTCATCTGGTCCAACTCCCTGCATTGCAGGAATCTTTTGCCTAAGATGGGGCTCAGACCCACAACCCAGAGATTAAGAGTCCCACGCTCTACCAACTATTAGATCATTTTTGCATGTTTTGTGTGTTATTTTGCAGTCACACAGATGCATTTTATGTACACTTTCTGCTAATTTACACATTTTTGGGATGTGCAGATTTTGAAAGACAGCTGTTGTTTTGCAAAAGCCTGATGCAGATAATCTCTCTTCCAATGCAAACTGAACTGGATTTCTCACCTCCCGCCCCTCGCCCAATGCTAGCAGCAGTATGATCTGGACATGTTTAACATCAGTTATCCTGTGGTGATAACCTAAGTTATATTGCAGCCAGAAATTTTGTGGTCTAAGGGGAATTTGTTGGGGGGAGCCAAAACCCAGCCGCGTACGGGGGATATTTTACTCAGTTTCGAACAAAGCAGCAAGACAGCCCACCAGCTTTTAGAGTTGTTTGCTTGCACTGCTGCTTATGAGCAATTGGGTAAAATACCTACATGCTTTTTTTTGTTCTGTCTCCACAAGCAAAAGGTCTGACTTCTGTCTAATGAAAGCAGAACGTTCTAGGGAAGGGGATATCTTTAGAGGAGTTCAGACCCCAGGAGCACTCTGTTGGCTATAATCTTATAATAA
The DNA here is from genome assembly GCF_964188315.1 of Podarcis muralis. Lineage (NCBI taxonomy): Eukaryota > Metazoa > Chordata > Lepidosauria > Squamata > Lacertidae > Podarcis > Podarcis muralis. The sequence continues at coordinate 72,651,900 of NC_135661.1, read as the reverse complement.
CCCTTTGGTTCATGTCAACTGTTCAATTTGCTTCTATGAGTTCAAAGCATGAATGGTAAAAATAATAATGCTCTCTGGGGTGTGCAACTCGCCTCTCGTTTCATCCTAGATTAATAAGAGATTCTGTAGCAGAATAGCAGCGATTCCGTCTCCTCTGGTATGCAGAGTTGGGCGGAGGGAACGGCACAGTTCCCTAGAGGAAAACAGCAGCCTATGAATGAACTAAGAGAAAAGAGGGTGACTGATGCAGTGATCTTATTATGCTGGATGGCTGCTACACCAGAACGATCACCTCCGTGTTGTGAATGGTGCTCCAAAGAGGCAAAGTTGACAGCGTACAACAGCAGCTGTAGGAATGAAAGCGAACAGAGCAACATGGACGGCCAGCATTGCCAGGAACTCCTGCTGCTACCTATTAATCATTGCGTTACGCACTGACGGTGCCTCGAGGCTACCTGCGCGTAGAAGGGGCCAATCGGAATGTGCAGAAGAGCAAATTGCTAGGCTGAGGCTGCCTTACCCTGTCCCAGGCACCCTCATGCTCTCGTTCATTGGCATTCTCCCTCACGTCCACATTTCTGGCCCTAACCGCTTGGGGGGAAAGGCAGTGAAGTCATTGCGACAATAGTTCTGTGTCCAACAGGGAGCGTCGCATCAGAATCACGTCTCCAGTTCTGCTGCATGTATCCTGCAAGGAACCACGAGCCGTGTCCCTTTTACTTTCTTGTCCCCAGTCATGGGTCCACGAATGTGAGAAGACGTATCAGCTGTTGGGAGAGTGAACCTTCCCCATATTTTTTTTTTTTTGTCTCCCTGCTTGCCACCAACTGTGGTTTTTATTTTCTTCAGATGGTGTCTAAATGATGATATCTCGTGATGGGGAGGGGCAGTGTCCGGGCACCTGCTTGGCATGCCCTTGTTCTCTGGTGTGCAGAAAGTGGACAGAGATCTGGGTTTTTCTTGCTCACTGGAACTTGGAGTCTCAACAAATCTAAACAAAGTCCTTCCCGGTTCAACTAGCCTTTTAAGTAGTCATCTTTCCTGGTCTGCATCTTTATTAGAATGGTTTTTGTATGTTCTAGTTGTTTTATATTTTGTGGATTTGCTGCCCAGGGCTCCTTCAGGAAGAAGGATGGGATATACATTTTATTATTAATAATAATAGTAATAGTAATAGCAGTAATAATAAAATGTTGGCAGGACTGACAAACTACTTCACACAGCACGTAGTTCAACTGCGTCATTCATCACCACAAGGTATAGCGATGGCCACCAAACTTGGACAGCTTCCCATGGAGGTTAGACAAATTCAACTAGCTATAATGCCTGTGTACTACCTCCAATATGCCTCTGAACACCAGTCACTGGAGATCACGAGTGGGAAAGGTCTCTTGAACCTATGTCCTGCATCTGGGCCTTTGGTCTAATCCAGCAGCGCTCCTTTTATGTTCTTAACTTTCTTTTTCTGGCATGCCTTGTTTCAATGGCTTTCAAACATTTTTTGCCTGTAGAAGGAATTCTTTCTTCCACTGATGTGTTTGCCTCGGGGAAAAGCCCCTTAAATATCAGTTGTGGAACTCTTGTTCAGTATAGAAGGTTCTGGAACAACTTCTTGCTATTGCCATGGGTGCAATAGACCACACACTCAGAACTCACCCAGTGCTCTCCTACAAGAGAGGAAGTGATTACCAAAGCATCTTTCAGGGAAGCTTTTCTGCCATTGCTGGTCTTCTCTTTGAGGGGACCCCCCAGATTAGGGGTGAGGTAGGCAAATTTATCTAATTCACACTTCCTGAAACAATATGCAAACTGAAACGCAGACATCCTTTCACATGTGAAAGTTTCTGAATTTTGTAGTGCAGTTCTCCAGCCGAGTAATGTGTACAAAAATTCACATACTAGGGTAAAGTATGCAAAAAAGTGCACATGTTAATGAAAATAACATACAAAATGCATTGTTTACAAAAAAGAAACCACTTTGCTTTAATGTGTATGTTAAAAACGCTGCATACAAAAATCTCTGTGGAGAAATTTGCAATAAAATGCTGATGAATTTTCCTGAGGACCTTTTAAAAAGAGATTTGCAAATTGATATGGAAAGGTGGAGAGCTGAATTTAAGATTTGAAAAATGAGGAATTGAGGGAAACCAAAATAGATAGGTTAGCACCTGTCCCTACCCCAACCACTAATGATATGCCATGTCCAGTGAATCTGCAGTGCTCCTTCAAACACAGCTTGAAAACCAGTTGCCCTACTTGCTAGCTTTGCCTTCTGCCATCTCAACACTCTTGGCCTCAAACTTGTCTTCTTTTCTTCCTTTTTCTGTTCTTTTCTTTCTTTATGCTATGCTTAATCTCTCCTCCTGCTGCTCTGTGGGGAACGGGCAGATTCTGAACAAGCGGACAAGAAAGGTGAGTGCCCCACTCCCATATACAACAACACCTCCTTGTGAGTTTTGGTGGTGTGGGGGGAGAAGAGTTTTGGGTCATTTTTTGTCCAAAATAACTCCATGCCAGAGTAAATGGTGATACCTGAGACGCTTAATGACTTGAGACCTCTGTTCCTCTGTTCCACAGCTTCAGGGCTGGCAGAATATGACTATCCAACCAGTGACAAGGCCTTGCTGTACGAATATGAACGTAAGGTAAGCTGGATGTTTCTGTAGCATTCATTGTTTTTATTAATATTTACAGCCTTCCTGTACTCCAAGCAGCTCAAGGTGATGGGCATGGTTCCCCTACCACAACTCTATCTAACCCTGTGAGATATTTTGAGACCCACTCCATCTTTAAAGCACATCCTTCCCACCCAAGAATTCTGGGCACTGTGGTTTCTTAAGGGTTGCTGATTTTTATAACTCCATGAGGAGTAAACTACAGTGCCCAGAATTCTTTGAGGGAAAGCATGCTTGAATTTGCTTTAAAGGCATAGTGTGTACACAGCCTGAGAGACATACTTTCTGGCTCAAGGTCAACCAGTGAGTTGAATGGGGTTTTGAGCTTGAGTCTCCTCAGTCCTAGCCTGACACCCTGTCTAGGCACCACAACTCTCTCGCTAACATTTTATCTTCTTAGTTTTATTAGCTGTGTGAGTAAGTGTGGCTGGTTGCTTTCAAAGTCAAAAATGGGCTTAAGCATCTTGCAGCTTCTGGGGATAGATGCCTACCAAACTCTCTGATGTGTTGGCTTTCCAAATGGAGGGAGAATTTTAGGCCATGAGGTTCTGAAAACAAATAGTTCCCCATGGGGGTGTTGACGTACTGTGGTTTGGTGGATGGGCTGTATCACATTTCCGCCCACATGTTTTGAGCTGCCTCTGTCAAGCATGAATTGGGGAACTGCTGGGCTCTTTTAAGTCAAAGATGACTGGGGCCAGGAACTGTATATGTGTGTGTGTGTGGTTAAGTTGTCATTTCAAGGGGAACCTACCTAATTCTCACTTCCTGAAACTATATGCAAATTGAAATGCAGCCATCCTTCATAACTCGCCATTCTCTGAAAATAGCCATGTCATTCTCCAACCAAGTAACTTGTACAAAAGTTTGAGTTGCTAGGTAAAGTGGCCATAAGGATGCATATGTAAGTAAAAACAGCATGCAACCATGCAAAATATTCCTACCTTGCAGAGGGTTGGACTAGATGACTCTTGTGGCCCCTTCCAACTCTACTATTCTGTGATTAAATTGGGGGAAATTGCTTGCAAAAATGTGTATATTAGGAGAAGCTCACACAAAAATCCTAATAATTTTTCATGAGGACTTCTTTAAAAGTCATTTTAAAACTGATGTGGAGAACAAAACTTAAGATCTTGAAGGGGGCAAATAAGAAACAGAGAGAAACCAAAACTGATCTGGCCCTCCAGGTGTTGTTGGACTCCTGTTATTAAAATTATTATTCAATTTTTTACCAGTTGGTCCCAGTGTGGGTTACAACCATTTAAAAACCAATATTGAAAACATCCCTGGCCATTGGCGATGTTGACTGGGACGGATGGGAGTAGGAGTCCAGCAATGTCTGGAAGAAGCTCAACTGTTTAGGGCTGATATGAGTTGGAGTCCAACTATTTACACTAGATGACAGCTGCCCTATGTTGCTGGAGGGATTTGGTGCCGAGGAGAGTGGAAACACTGCTTTGAAGTCTCCTTTTTCTCCCTTAGCCCTTCCAAAATCTAAGTATCTCCTCCTCTCCCCTCACCACAGGTCAATGTGTCCGCCTCAGATGTCAAAGGCATGGTGTACAAGTCCCAAGAGATCCAACGTGACGAGCTGGTAAGTGGCTTTGGAGCCAGCCAGAAACAACCACACCTCGCCATCCCACCTGGTCAGGTGTGCATCCAACCCCACACCCTCCCTTATGTGCATTCTGTACCCTGTATTCATCCATCCAGACTCGTCTGTTTCCCCACCCCACATCACAGACTAAGGCCCGAACTAGAAGAAACACCTGTCACCTAGAATGCAAGCTTTTTCGACAAGAATAAAGTAGCTGGGGAGAGACATCTAGTTTGACCCTGAGAGCTGGGTGAAGTGGCTGTCATTTATCTCCCTATTTATTTTTTAAAACTGGGCATTGAGGCCTGCCTGCCTCTCTTTGTCTCTCTCTCTGTCAAGTCTTTTCAGTGGTTCAAAGCTATTCTGTCATGTGATCATGCGTAGGTGTGGGAGAACGTATGCAGCAAGTAAAAATATGCTTCTGAAGGCAATTCTCCCTCCCTTAAATTCATGAATGAGCTTCCTGGAATGAGCTTTCAGCACGCTAGGCCCAAACCACAGATGGAAGTAGTGGTGTGGTGGCAGGTTGAGATGTAGAGGGTGGAGGCCGCTCCCAGTGGCAGACAGAGCAAGTCCTCTGCAGGCAGGAGGCCCCAGTTCTATCCCTGGCACCTTCAGGTGGTGAAGCGTCTGCCTGAGGCTTGGGACATAGAGAGAGGCCTTGTAATGAGTTCAGGCATTGGTGCAATGAACTCAGCCCCACTTGGGTATACAGCCACAAATGGATTGGCGTCAGTTCTCTAGAGCTTCACAGAGGAGTCTTGTTCAGACCGCACCTGGAGTACTGTGTCTTCTTCTGGGCACCACAATTTGAGAAGGTTGTTGACAAGCTGGATCATGTTCAGAGGAGAGCATCAAAGATGATTAAGGTTCTGGAAACCAAGCCTTATGAGGAGCAGTTGAAGGAGCTGGGTATGTTTAGACTGGAAAAGAAGAGACTGAGAGGAGATAGGATACCCATCTTCAAATACCCCAAGGGCTGTCATATGGAAGATGGTGCAAGCTTGTTTTCTCTTCCTCTGGAGCATAGGACTTGACCAACGGTCCTCTCATCTAACCCCTTGCAATGCTGGAATGTTGCTGGACTCCAGTTTCTGTGTGCCCCAGCAAGCCAATGGCCAATGGTCAGGGATGATGGAGGGATAAGGAGGTCAGCAACATCTGGAGGAACACCACACTGGCTACCCTTGGCCCTAAGGCTTCCAGCATCACACCCAGTGGTTGATTTCTTTTTAATTAAAAAAAGAAACTAGCAGAATGTTAGCATTTCTGTAGCTCTCTGCTAAAGCCCTGACACTCCAAGGCAAAGCAGTCGAGTGCATGGACAAATTTCCCAGCCTAGCAGATGTTTGGCACCGTCAGCTTTGGCACTATCAATCACCTCTGGGTGGATGGGAAAGGGGTGCTTGGATGCAGTTCCTCCATCACCACCACCTCCCCAAAAATGGTACTGGATGCTGTTGAAGCTGGCAGCGCCAAGCATCTGTTAAGCAGGTGTGCGTGGCATCCCATGTTCCTCAAATGGGAATAGCGCTGGATCCATGGGCTTTGGCCATGCCCATTTCTGCACATGTGGTCATTATTCAGCAAGGCAAGCATCTCTCAAAATCTGGGCTTCGGAGCACGGATTGCCCTTGTTGGATCCGGGTTCTAAAGTTACTCCCTCCCCCCCCTTTCTCTTTTTTTTGCTTTTAACTTTAGTTCCTTTCAGAACTCTTGGGAGAATTCCATCTGCTCCTGGTGATTTATGAGTTTAATCTATCCGTTTGCTCTAAAATGTCCTCCAAAGACGATTCAGTTTCTGTCATTTCTTCAGATTTATTGCCTTCATGGGGAACAGCTTGGGTGTATCTCACCAACCTTGTCTTTGTCTAAGACAGATGCAAAGCACTCATTTAACTTCTCTGCAATATTTCTGTCGTCCTTAAGTGCTTTTTTTACATCTTGATGGTCTAATGACCCAAGCAATTCTCCCTGGCAGGCTTCCTGCTTCTAATGTAACCCTTTTAAAATTCTTCTCCTTGGGCTTTTATGTCTCTATCTAGATGCCTTCTCATTCTTCCTTTTTCTTCCTCTGTTCCTCCCCCCTCCCCCCCTTCTCCTACCTTATTAGGCGTTTTATTATGTTTCAGCTGATAGAATTTCAGCTCCTTCATTTCCCTTCATTTGGGCTGAATCTCCACTTTTAGAAAAGGACATTTTCTCAACGTTATTCAAGTCAGTGCTCTTGGATCTTTATTCAGAAAGGCTTTAAAATGTGCATCGGCAAAATTTCCTAGTGGGATATCTTAGGAATTGCTCTTTTGGAAAAGAAAGAAAGAAAGAAAGAAAGAAAGAAACCTCTCCCTCCTATAATGATTATTTCATCCTTGTTAATAGTAGGGAAGGGGAGGAATTCAATTTTGTTTGCATTTTAATGACCGGCTACCTATTTCACGCTTCTTGAACCAATATGCCAAACAAAACACAGCTGTTCTTTGAAATTCACACATCCCTGAATTTCGCAATACATTTCTCCAAACAGGCACAAACTTTGCATATATATGGAGAATCATAGAATCATAGAGTTGGAATAGACCACAAGGGCCATCGAGTCCAACCCCCTGCCAAGCAGGAAACACCATCAGAGCACTCCTGACATATGGTTGTCAAGCCTCTGCTTAAAGACCTCCAAAGAAGGAGACTCCACCACACTCCTTGGCAGCAAATCCCACTGTCGAACAGCTCTTACTGTCAGGAAGTTCTTCCTAATGTTTAGGTGGAATCTTCTTTCTTGTAGTTTGGATCCATTGCTCCATGTCCGCTTCTCTGGAGCAGCAGAAAACAACCTTTCTCCCTCCTCTATATGACATCCTTTTATATATTTGAACATGGCTATCATATCACCCCTTAACCTCCTCTTCTCCAGGCTAAACATGCCCAGCTCCCTTAGCTCCTTAGAGAAACTCCGTCTAAAATTCATACGTTCATGAATATAACATACAAATGCATTACATATTGGGAAACTGTTTTGCAAAGATCTATATAGCAGGCAAATCTGCATCCCAAAATTTGTCAGGAGAAATTTGCACTAAAATCCTGACAGATTCTTAAAAGGTTTTTTCGGTGTTTTTACAAAAAAAGAAAGAAATTGCAAATTACTGGAGAAACATAAATAGCTTTAACGGTGACATGTTTCATTTCATGCATATATTAGCATTACTTGGCTAGACTGCTACGTTGCAAAATTTGGGGAAGTGTGAATTTCAAAAGATGGGTGTGTTTCAGTCTGAATATTGTTTCAGAAAATGTGGTGGGTTTGCCTGTAAAAGCAAACAATCAAATTTATTCCCCACACCCCCTACCCCTCTTTTGTGTGGCGGCCATTCATATTTTTTTTATTTCTTTCTGTACAAATGTGTATGTATACGGAATGACCTTATTTGTTTGGTCCAACTTTTTGGAATACAGAAATTGTGTCTGCTCCTTCTAGCCAATATTCATTTCCTAGCCTGTTGTGGCTTGAAGCACTTCTCCGAGTAACTCCTTTGATGTTGTTGTTGTCGTCGTCGTTGTCCTGCGTACAAAAGCCATTCTCTGGCTTCTGTCTTTGCCGCATTCTGTTCAAGCTGTAGAATCCAAAGCAGGGAGGTACAGAATGGGAGCAGGCTGGGAGAGCCAGTGTGGTGTAGTGGTTAAGAGCGGTAGACTCGTAATCTGGGGAACCGGGTTCGTGTCTCCGCTCCTCCACATGCAGCTGCTGGGTGACCTTGGGCTAGACACACTTCTTTGAAGTCTTTCAGCCCCACTCACCTCACAGAGTGTTGTTGGGGAGGAAGGGAAAGGAGAATGTTAGCCGCTTTGAGACTCCTTCGGGTAGTGATAAAGCGGGATATCAAATCCAAACTCCTCTTCTTCTTCTTCTTCTTCTTCTTCTTCTTCTTCTTCATGAATTGATTTCAGGCAAAGCACTAAACCATAGCTTAGCAATTTGAGGGTGAGCTGAGAAGAGTCCCTTCCCCTTGGTGTGGCCATGAGGAGAAATTCAGAAGCTTTTGCTTCTGTTCTAGATTAACTGCAGTATTAGCATCTTGTCTGAACCCAGACCAGACTGTGGTTAATCTTAAATATGATTAGTTAAAACAAGCCAAATGACAGTGTCCCCCACAGGGGAGAATTTTATTTCTTTAAAGCAATTGTGTCCTGCTCTTCAGCCCAGAGTGGCTTTCATGCAATCAGTTGAAACAAGACAGTCCCTACCTGCAGGCTTACAATCTAACAGAGGGCCTTCTTGGTAGTGGCACCCTCCCTGTGGAACGGCCTCCTTTCAGATGTCAAGGAGATAAAGAACTGCACAACTTTTAGAAGGCAGCCCCGTATCGGGAGGTTTTTAATGTTTGATGTTTTATTATGTTTTTATATATGCTGTTAGCTGCCCAGAGTGGCTGGGGAAACCCAGACAGATAGGCGGAGTATTATTATTATTATTATTATTATTATTATTATTATTATTACTGACAAACATGACGCACAAGGAGAAAGGGACAAGGAGGGAAGAGGAATAACTCAGGCACCAAATTTCAGATAGTAGTTCTTATAATGGCCAGCTGATGCAATGAGCCTTGCTTCGTATATCACCCATTGATGCAGGCTGGCGGAATGGGCTGCAGTCTGGAAGACTGTGTTCAATAAGATCACTCCAGGCACTGATGATTCTGAAGTTGAGAAGAGGCAGAAACATGCCCCATATCTGTGGTCTTGCCTATATGCAGCTGCTTAATTTTGTGCCATAGAAGTCAATAGAACCATCCGTTTTAAACAGACTAAAGCTTAAACACCCCCTGCCATACTGCTACGCCCAAAGAACTTTTAATAATTGCTCACCATTTATGAGCGGGCTCGGGGTCTGTCTTTGAGTCAAGGCTCAAAGGAAATAAGGAAGGGAAGGCTTCAGAACATACACAGAGTTCCTTAAGCAAATATTCTCATCAGGGATGAAAAGGAGGGATTGATGGGCAAGGATGGCCACCTATCAGGGATGCTGTCCAAGTGGCTTTCCTACATTGGTGGAGGATTAGATTAGAGGATCTTTTGAGGTCCTTTCTGACTCTGTGATTGTAAGTGCTATTGGCTCATCGAAACCTTATGCACATTTTGTCTTTTAATGTCTTTACGATGCTCTTGGTTATATGCCGAATTCCAAATCCCCGTTCGAGTCAGTTGACTCTGAGCCCCGTGTACATCTGTTGTAATATAAACCTCCAGCTACACCTTGGCCTCTGCTTTCTCTGTTGTGGCTGGTTGTTAGTTCAGCTCTTTTCCAAAAGGATCACTGGCATCAGATTACTCTGCGGGAAGCAGGGTGATCCGGTTTGCTTCTCTGCAGAATCCCAAACCAAAGAGAACTTTATCCTAAGGGAGCTGGGTGTTTTGTTTTGTGTTCTGAGACTGAGGTCACCCTCTGCTTTGTGTCACTTTTTGCTTCCTGGTTTATAGATTTTTTCAAATTGCGCTTGAAGGAAAGGTCATGTCTGCTACATTTCTTTTCTTTGTGGGCCTTAAAGGAGTTTTCTTAGGGGGGCAATTGGAGATGGAAGTGTTGGCTTTCCGGTAAGGGCAAAACTGGGAACTGTCATCCAGTTGGCTTGGCCACAGACGTCCTTTGTTTTCTGCAAAACCAGGTGATGGCAGTCAGTTAAGGTGCCTTGACAAGGGATGCTAAAGTTGAGTTTTTGTCTGTTCTTTTTTAATAATAATAGTAATAGAAATAACCCACCTTCTTCATATGGCAAAATGGCATAGAAAGTAGAAGCACCATTTTGCAAACTGAAAAAGTGTTCATTCCAGCCCCATGTAGCTTTTACATCTGAATTACAGATGCAGGAACTGGAAACATTGACTTAAGAATCATTTGCGAAAATGGCCTTGGGCAGGAGAACAAATCCTGTTTTATTTCTGCTCTGAATGCCTGACGAATGCTGCTGGGATCAAAAGCTTACTCTGAGCGCTGTGGAACTTTGCAACAGTTGATGTAATCTTTACCTAATCCTTTTCTTCTTAGTAAGTAATGCCTTTTGTGAGTGCAAATTCCATCCCAGTCTTTATCCGCACAACAGCCCTGCGAACAAAGCCCCTACTCTCACTTTTTAACAGGTCAGAACCAAGGCAGTAAGTGGCTTGCCATCGGCTTCATCATGATCGGTGCTTTTCTACGCATTTCATGGCAGAAAACTGACATTTGCCACCAGTGGCGTAGTGCTCTGGGGTTGTGGGAGGTCAAAGGCCCATTAGTATTTCTGTAGCAGGGTCCCTCTCTCCAGGGACCTAGAGACACCCCATCAGGGTTTGTTGTTGTTGTTTAGTCGTTTAGTCGTGTCCAACTCTTCGTGACCCCATGGACCAGAGCACGCCAGGCACTCCTGTCTTCCACTGCCTCCCACAGTTTGGTCAAACTCATGCTGATAGCTTCGAGAACACTATCCAGCCATCTCGTCCTCTGTCGTCCCATTCTCCTTGTGCCCTCAATCTTTCCCAGGGTCTTTTCCAAGGAGTCTTCTCATGAGGTGGCCAAAGTATTGGAGCCTCAGCTTCAGGATCTGTCCTTCCAGTGAGCACTCAGGGTTGATTTCCTTCAGAATGGATAGGTTTGATCTTCTTGCAGTCCATGGGACTCTCAAGAGTCTCCTCCAGCACCATAATTCAAAAGCATCAATTCTTCGGCGATCAGCCATCTTTATGGTCCAGCTCTCACTTCCATACATCACTACTGGGAAAACCATAGCTTTTCAGGGTTTGTAGTATGCTTGAAAGCTGAGCATCTAGGAACCACTGGAAACACAAGGTGCTTCAGTTTCAAGAGAATGGTGTGCGAGTTCTGTTACATCCAATGAAAACACAACAGGTCGCTTCAAAAGAAGATGTTGGAGCACTCCAAATCATTTGCTGACCTATGTGCTCAAAAAATGGCAGATCTAGCTGAAAGGAAGCACAAGGAAATCTGCACTGATGGCTGCAATGCGTGCTAGATTATACAATAATCTTATAATTGTACAATAATAATAATAATCTTAGAAGTGAGGAGCAACCAACACTAGTTCTCTGATGATTGTGCCTATATTATTGCTCCCTATAATAAACCCTCAACCAGCTGAGCTTAATGTCATCTTAGAAGTGAAACAGAACTACCCAAAATATAAGGTGTTGATTTCTACAGACTAGAGCAGGGCTCAGCAAACTTTATCAGCAGGGGGTCGGTCCACTGTCCCTCAGACCTTGGGGGGGGGGCAGACTATTTTTTGGGGGGGGGAGAGAATGAATTCCTATGCCCCACAAATAACCCAGAGATGCATTTTAAACAAAAGCACACATTCTACTCATGTAAAAACACGCTGATTCCCGGACCATATGCAAGCCAGATTTAGAAGGCAATTGGGCCGGATCCGGTCCCTGGGCCTTAGTTTGCCTACCCATGTACTAGGGGGTCTGCCTAGGTATGCAAAAGCATTTCAGTTGGGAATTAAAATTATTTTTTGGAAAAAAGTTGTCAAGAACCTGTGAACTTCCAGGACTTAGGTAATGTTTTGCTTTCAGTTTTGCTGAAATAGAGAAGAAATGAAATAGAGAAGAAATATTAGAGTAGCGTCAGGAAGTGATACTTTTTAGTGCAGGAATTTTATTTCTTTAAAGCAATTGTAGCTGTAGTAGGGCCCACCAAAAAGAAAGCAGTTTTTTCTTCATACTTGAACTGGGCTGCAGAAGTATAAAAAAGGTAAAGGTACCCCTGCCCGTACGGGCCAGTCTTGACAGACTCTAGGGTTGTGCGCCCATCTCACTTAAGAGGCCGGGGGCCAGCGCTGTCCGGAGACACTTCTGGGTCACGTGGCCAGCGTGACAAGCTGCATCTGGCGAGCCAGAGCCGCACACGGAAACGCCGTTTACCTTCCCGCTAGTAAGCGGTCCCTATTTATCTACTTGCACTCGGAGGTGCTTTCGAACTGCTAGGTTGGCAGGCGCTGGGACCGAACGACGGGAGCGCACCCCGCCGCGGGGATTCGAACCGCCGACCATGCAATCGGCAAGCCCTAGGCGCTGAGGCTTTTACCCACAGCGCCACCCGCGTCCCTGCAGAAGTATATACATGTGTAAATTAAAAGGGCATGTTCCAGCCAGGCAAAGGCACTCAAGGGTACAGAGCGTTGCTGGTGAGACTAGTGTCTTGGAGAAAGAATGTGGCCTACAGAGAGGGCCGCATAGATGGCCAAATTCTGCAACCAGTGGGATGTTGTGCGAGCTAAGAAGAAGAAAAGCTAACTGGGTGGTGGAGGAGAATAGACTTGCTGAACCCGTAGCAGTTCTATCCAGCTTTTTCCATTGAAATGCTCAAGGCAGCTTACGAGAGGCATAAAATAAGTACTGTAATACACAACATAAAACCAGCAGAAAACATGAAAACTAAAAAATCAAAAATGGAGTTTATAACATCGGCAGGACAGCTTGCCCAAGAGAGAGAGCAGGGTCTTGGTGGGCCATTGGAGTGTCATCAGGGAAGTGTCAAGGCAGTCTTCCTCAGAAGAGGAAGGCTGGGCGCAGTTACCAAGAAGATTCTCTCTCATGTCCATAGGCGCCGACTCCATGGGGCCTGAGGGGGCCCGAGCCCCCTCAAAAATTTTATTGGGGGGGCTCTGCCCCCCCAATAATTTAAGAAAATTATTGGGCGCGCGCAGCGAAAACGTCCTCCGCCGGTGACGTCACCCGGGCCTTGCGGAAAAGGCGCTGCGGGAGTCGCCGCCGCCGCGGCGGGGCCGCTGCAGAAGGGCGAGTGGCGAGGGTGGGACGGGGCCACACGCTCCTTTCCTCGGCTGCCCTCGTCGCGCGCCTTGGCTCCCGCGGCTGGCGAGGGGAGCCCGGGCCACGCGCGGCTGCTGCTGCCGCCGCCGCCTCTCCTGGGGGCGCCGCCTCCCCGGGCGGGAACTCTGCGGGTGCGCGAGGGAGGAGGGCGGCCCCCGGGGGCTGGGAGAGCCGGGCTGCCGTGGCCGAGAGGGCTGCTCTGCCGGGCGCCGCTGACATTGGAACTTAGAAAACTTCCCGGGGCAGGACCCCGGTATGGCCCCCCCCAATATTTTTTATAAGTCGGCGCCCCTGCTTATGTCCTAGCAAACAGTTTGCATGTTGGCAAGATTCAAAGGAGGTGCTCTCTAGAAGATCTTAATGAGCTCATATGGGAGGAAGATGTTTAACTTTCCTGGTGCTAAGTATTTAAAGGCTGCATTCGGACGTTGCAAACTATCATTTATCATGACAGGAACAAGTTATGGCATGCCTTCGTCTTGCATGCTCCCTCCTTCCCTCTCCTCCTCCAAGGAGTTTCATAGTTGGAAGCTTCCACATCCATTTTGGATTAACCACGGTTTAGCATTATGTCCGAAATCTAATCTGTGGTTAACTATAACAGCTTGTTGAAACAAGTTAGCGCTGTAACCTATGTTTGGAAGTTGGCTTGTTTAAAACAAAGCATGCTTAAGATTAACTGCTGTTAAAAAATAATTGAACTTCAGTTTGCAGGGTTCAAGTGAAATGGCAAACTGCGGTTATTTATTTTAAGTAAGAGCTTCCCAACTTCTCGTCATAGTTTCACCAAAGGCTCACCACAGCTCATTCCGATTATTATTATTTTTTTAATGTCTTTTTATTAAAGATTTTCTTGATTTACAAAAGTATGTGCAATGTCTCTCTCTCTTAATTTTCCCCATGTAACATTTTTTACAAATCGGTTTCATTTGTTGAGACATTAGGAAGAAAAGGGGGAAAGAGGTGGGGGGGGGGAGATGAGTGGGGGTGGGGTCGGGTGGCGATAGCTCATTCCAATTATGACAAACCATGTTCTATTGCGATGTCTGGATGCACCCAGAGTTGTTGTTGACATCTTTCTGTCTCACAAGACAATGGAGTGTACCTCCAAGGGTGAAGTCAAATCGCTGGAGAATCACAGCGCCTGCTGTGGCTGCAGAGACCGGTAGCTTACAACTGGTGCCTCCTGCATTGTTTTTACTGTATTAGCAGTACCAAAGTGACCTCCCCGGGGTGCAAGCCTAGGCAGTGTGTATGGAGGTCCTGGGCTCCCCAGACAACAAGAGCCCCCTCTCGGCCTTGCTGATGTGGTCCAAAGGAAAGCAGAGCATTTGGCACCAGCTTGGCTGCAGGAGTTGCTGGAAGGAGGCGTACAAGGAGCCACCCAACCATCTTAGGGACTCCACTTGGGATTTGTGTAGGGTTTACTTTTTGGCCCTTTCTCCCAAAGATGTCCCAAAAGGCTGCCAGAGTATAGCTATCAGATTAACAGCAGAGCAATTCAAACCGACTTGGTCTTCATCCCAAATAGAAATGTTTTTATATAACATCTCCCATGTGCATCACTTTATTGCCACTTCCAGCTACAGATTACCTTTTTATTTTCTTATTTTTTTTACTAGATCAGCCAGAAGGCAATGTGGGCCATGTCTGGACAATTTCATACTATAGCAATAAACACACAGCTGTTTTCTTTATTTCTTTCATGGGATCTAGACATCTTCTGTTATAGAGAGGTTGTATCCCCCACCACTCAGCAGTTGTTTCCCCTCCAGAATTTTGTCACTGGGGGAGAGGATGTCAAAGATTTTCCCAACCAACAAAGATATATTGTTGGTTGTTTGAGTGTCACGTGGATGGTGATTGCATCACCGGAAGCCTTCCTACGATACTGATGAGGTGTGCAACATTTTCTCAACTCCCCTTAATCTTTTTGTAAAAATAAAGGCATTTTTATAAAGGCCTTGGCGGCAACATACACTCCTGAGCCACTAGGATGCTGGTTTTGAAAGAAAAGGTCCCATGTTTAGGAAATATTTTCATTTCACCCCTCCTCGGTGTTGTAGGAACAAGACTTCCCTCCTTTTGTATTGTGAGCAATCAGCTTTGGAATAAATGAAGTGAAACTCACCTTGCTAATGATCTCATTGGATCTCTTCTTCTACAGGAGCCGGACACCTTGGTAACCATCAACAGGGGTGCCCTGATTGGCCTCCTTGTGGTGGCAGTTGCTGTTGCCATGGTGATCATCATCAGCCTCCTGATGGTTCGCCGGAAGCCCTACGGGACCATCAGCCATGGCATTGTTGAGGTATTGTTGGAAAGGACTGACTTTCCCCCTAGGGATGCTGGATGCATGACTGGAGAAGGATGCTAGCTAGGTTCTTGGTGTTCAGGCTCTTAAAAGACCCTGAACTCTGTTGTTGTTGTTGTTGTTGTTGTTGTTGTTGTTATTGTTACTACTACTACTACTACTACTACTATATAATTATTATTGCTATTCTTTTCTTTCTATTTGTAGAGCACTTAGTACCTGGAGATCTCAAAGTGGTTTATATGATAGATAGATAGATAGATAGATAGATAGATAGATAGATAGATAGATAGACAGACAGACAGACAGACAGACAGACAGACAGACACACACACACACAAGCCCAATAAAAACAATGTCAAATGATGTACATCTAAAACGCAGTATCCATATCCCTAAAAGCAATATAAAAAAGTCAGAGAGCATAATGTAGAATCCCAGCCAACATAAAACACCCTATTCATGCAACCACTCGCCTAGTCTCACACTCACACACACTCCATTTGCACAACCACTGTAACTGTTATCAACCATTCACACACAAACTGCACTCACTCAATGGTATTACAGCTGAGGGTCACTGCTGAGCATAAATATGTAAAAGGCTCTTCCTCACCTCTGAAGCACTTATGCCCTCATGCTGCACACTCCCTTGACCCTCAGTTAGTTTATCATGCCAGTCTGGGAGAAGTGACGGGGGGCAATGGCATGTGGGGAGAAGGAAGGCCTGTCCCTTCCCTTTGTGATCCCCCCATCACTCTTGACACAGAGAGCTTCAGTGACCCTTGAGGTGTGTATCCTTCCTAAGGCCAATTGTCATTGCAGTAGTCCTTGGCTACTAGTAGACCCCAAGGGCTTCCACAACTCCCTGACACACTGAACCAGGACGGTGGAGAAGAGGTTGGGGAGGGAAGGACCTCTCTTCTCCAGGTGGTTAAGTAAAGTAAAGGGAAAGGAGAGGAAGTGTGTTTAGGAGTCTTGGGGGAGGATGTTTTGGGCACCAGGCAAAGCTGCCCAAGAAGGGATATTTTCTAAGCCTTAGAATGGCTTGGAAAGCAAACATTAACTGTGTGTGTGTTACAGATGGGTAGCCGTGTTGGTCTGCCATAGTCAAAACAAAAAAAATTCCTTCCAGTAGCACCTTAAAGACCAACTAAGTTAGTTCTTGGTATGAGCTTTCGTGTGCATGCACACTTCTTCAGATACACTTCTTCAGATACACTGTGTGTGTGTGTGTGTGTGTGTGTGTGTGTGTGTTTAATTCAGTTTTATTTTCCAGCCAATTTGAGGTGAGTGGGCCAAGTCTGCCCATCTCTAATCTAATCCAGCCCTCAGTCTAAAAGACCAAGAGTTCTCCTCAGCCCAGAGGAAAGAGTCTGTCCACCACTAGGAAAGCCATTCCAGAGCAAATGGTACTGGGTGGCTCTTACTAGGGAATCAAGCCACATATTTCATAGAAAAGCGGGAGAAACAAAAGCAGAGTTTCTTGCCAAAATGACCTGAAGGGGGGAAACTCTTGAACCCAAATATGGCAATGAAGCCCGACGCCAAGTATGAACATATTGCATTCCTTTAGGGAAATAAATATAGTATTTTTCCATGTAGTAATCTTGTGACAGGTAAAGCCGCCCACTACAGTTTTGTATAAGCTTTTTTTTGGGGGGGGTCATAGCTTTCCCCTCCCAAAGAATCCTGGGATTTGTAGTTTGGTAAGAGCGCTGAGAATCCCAACAGACCCCTCCCTCCCTCCCTCCCTCCCTCCCTCCTTGAACTCTGGGGAAAGGGACTTCCTTTGGGGGAACCAGTTTTTCAACCTGTACTGTAGACACTGCCCTCTGGGGTCCTTTGCTGGTGGACTCTTGGTGATCCCCTAACTTTGTTTAATGCCTTCCTCTCTCTCTTTCTCTCCCTTGCCCCCTTTTGCACATGGCAGGTGGATCCCATGGTTAGCCCTGAGGAGCGGCAGCTGAACAAGATGCAAAACCACGGCTACGAAAACCCCACCTACAAATTCTTCGAAGAGATGAACTGAGCTCCTCAGTGCTGGGGAGGGGGGAGGCGGGGGACGTGGCGTCACTGGGGGAGGTGGGCGTTGCCATGTGGGGGGAGGGGGGTGGTATCTTCAGCGGGGAGAGGGGGAGGTTCCACGAGCACTTCCACACTGAGCCCCCCTTTCTGTACCCTGGCTGAGCTGTGCCCCCTCCCTCCGTCCCTCCCCCACCTCATTTTTGTTCTTCCATTGGCCATATTCCTCCTCACACATGCGCAGGTGCTCACACACATGCATCCTTCTGAGCCTTATAGCTCTCGACACTGGCCTGCCACTTGCC